>NW_027186457.1:11374627-11403177 GCF_028583685.1 Petaurus breviceps papuanus | reverse complement strand
AAGAAAGAAAGAAAGAAAGAAAGAAAGAAAGAAAGAAAGAAAGAAAGGAGGGAAGGAGGGAAGGAAGGAAGGAAGAAAGAAAGGAAGAAAGGAAGAGAAAGAAAGAAAGGAAGAGAAAGAAAGAAAGGAAGAAAGGAGGAAAGAGAAAAATAGTATGCTTTGATTTGTATTCAAATACCATCAATTTTTTCTCTGGATGTGGACAGCATTTTTTCATCATGAGTCCTTTGGGATTGTCTTGGATCGTGGTCTTGCTAAGAATAGTTCAGTCATGCAGAGTTGTTCATCATACAATATTACTGTTACTGTGTATGATGTTCTCCCAGTTCTGCTCACTTTACTCTGTATCAGTTCATCTAAGTCTTTTCAGGTTTTTCTGAAATCATTCTGCTTGTCATTTCTTGTAGTACAATAATATTCCATTGCAATCATATACCATGTCTTGTTCAGCCATTCCCCGATTGATGGATATCCCCTCCATTTCCACTTCTCAGTCACCACAAAAAGAGTTGCTCTAAATATTTTTGTACAAATAGGTTCTTTTCCCTTTTTAAAAAAATTTATTTTGGACACAGACCTAGTATCGGTATTGCTGGATCAAAGGGTACGCACATTTGATGGCCCTTTGGGCATAGCTTCAAATTGCTCTTGAGAATGATCAAGCGTTTCTGATGATGTTTCCTGGGGCCAGGGCAGAAGTTTTGCAGGAAAGTGATTTTGGGGTCCAGTTGGCCTAGTACAGGCAAGCTGTCATGGTCTTGAAAGTACTCCATTTCCTGTGGGATCTTGACTATTAATTGGTGCCATAGGCTTCCTCAACCAAGCATCCTCTTGGTTAATCTGGGGGTCGATGAAAAGTCTTTAGGGTAGACATTGGGCTTACTTGGACAGGAGTGTCATGTCTCTCCCTACTATTTTGAGTCCTTATTGCCTGATTCTTTCCCTGTTGGTGCTCTAGGAGTATAACGGGTAACCTGGGACCTAACAATTTTGTCTAGATGCAACTGTGTAAAGAGAATCCCATTTTAAATGAATGTGATCTCATGTAAAGGAGTTCTATCATGAATACTTTAATTAAAGAATGCTTTTGTAATGTGAAAAATTAATAATTGATGTACATGTTTTCTTTGCTTGTACCTTAGACTAAAAAAAAAAAAACAAATCACGTAAGTGAGCTGTAAGCAGTATTCTGTGGTTTAAACAGCATCACCAGAATATATGGGGTTAAATCTAGGCAGGGGGACAGTTCAGGATCACACAGTTTTCAGGGGGTCAGTAGAGGGCAGCAAAGTACCAGCTCAACCTGGACAATGGTATCCTGCCTATGTGTCTGAAAGGTAATGGCCCCTTGTTAAGGAATGTTGGCTAGGAAGGGGTACAAGGAAGAATTCAAATCATGGGGTGGACAGAAGCAAGGTCGTGTGTGTGTGTGTGTGTGTGTGTGTGTGTGTGTGTGTGTGTGTGTTACCAGTAGAATGTAAGTTCCTTGAGAGTAGGTACTGTCTTTTTAAGAAATAATTTGTATCTCTGGGACTTAGCATAGTGCCTTGCACATAGCAAATTTAATAAGTATTTGTTGAATTTACCAGGGAGTTTGATAGACATTGAGATTCAGGGTGAACAAGACTCCAGTTTCTGGAAGTCTGGGAAAGAACATCACCAAGATGGCAGACCAATTGTCAGGATACTTAGAAAGTAGACATAGGCCAGAGATAAGTAACGTGAGCAAGATAAGTGCTGTGAGTAATAGTATGACTAAGACACCTAAGATTTGAATCAAAATCCTGAATGAAATCTGAAAACATGTGAGTTTGACCAGAACAATAACACTGGCTCAGAGAGATTAACGTTTAATTGTTGTCTTCGTGAACCAAGTCCTTTTGTCTCTCTAAGACTGCACCTATTGGATACACTGTGCTCACTGTCTTAAAGAATTAGACTTCCGGCAAACCTAGGCTTTGATAGTATGTTGATATATACATGAATTGGTGGAGGGATGGACAAATGGATGGATGAATGAATGAATGAAAAATTACTAAGTTCTTACTATATATAAAAAATACTGTGCTAAGTACTGGGAAGACAACTAGAAAGCATGAAAGGGCTCTTGGGCTTACTCTTTCATTGATGTCAGCTGGTTAGTAATTGGTGTTGATGGTGGCAAGGATTCTAGTTCATTTTTCACATTCATCCTTGATGTTGTCTGGGTGAGTCAGGCTGAAAGTAGGTCCAATGATCTGGGCTAATAGGAGCCACACACACACTATCATTACCAGGGATATTGGGATGAGGGTCCTGGGCTGACTCCATCTGGGTCTGCAGGAAGATGGTACTTGAGGTCTTGGCAATGGTTTGAGTCTCTTGGCATATGACACCTTTTGTCTTTCCTTTTGCGTGTCTAGGTACTAGAAAAGTATATGAATACAAGGACGTCCCAAAGCGGAGTCTATACTCAAATACTCTGATTTCTTATCTCATCAATGTAGGTGCTTGCCTTCAATGATGTGGATCAAAACCCACCCATGCCTTCCAATCCCATGTTTCTTCTCTAGGTCCTCCAACAAGTTTGCCATAGAATATCCATCTAAAGTGCTCACTGTATTGCTTGGTTTCTTTGAACACAGAGAGGATAACAACAGAATGCTTAGGCTGTCTGCCCAATGACCTTGACTTTTGTTATGTTACCAATCCATCTTTTTTTTGCCACTATATATTTTTTTGACATCCCACATTTTTGTTCTTCACTGAACCTTATTTCTCATCTTTTGTGGCTTGCTTATACCTGTCATCAGGAGTGTGCTGCCCCCAGCTCATCCTGGTTTAAGAGACCTAATTGTCAAATTTTCAAATTGAGTATTTATACCTTAGAAATCAACAAAGGCTACAGACCAGGGCTTGTGTTGTTTTATTGATTTTTTTAGACTTAAAGTCACAAAGAAAATGCATTTACACTTTTATTAAATTTATTTATTAAATTTATTAATCTGTTTTATTAAAAACTGATTAAGGGGCGGCCAGGTAGCACAGTGAGTAAGAGCACCAGCTCCAGTGTTGTGATGACCTGGGGATCGAATCTGGGCTCAGACACTTAGCACCCACCCAGAAACACCTGGCTGTGTAACCTTGAGCAAGTTACTTAACCCCAATTGTTTAGGGGCGGCCTGGTAGCACAGCAAGTAAGAGTACCGGCCCCAGTGTCGGGATAACCTGGGGATCAAATCCAGGCTCAGATACTTAGCACCACACCCAGAAATAACTGGCCGTGTAACCTTGAGCAAGTTACCTAACCCCAATTGCTTTAAAAAAAATAAATAAATAAAAAATTAAAATAAAAAAACTGATTAAACTTGTGTGTCTGATGTCTATTATTACCCCCCTTCCCCCAGCTGGTTGTTAAACATTTACCAGCACACCACTACCCAGCACAGTTGGTGACAAGAGTAGGGGGGATGGTTGCATCAATATCTGACCTTGGTTGCTTATACTTAGTCAATATAGAACATTCTGCACAAATAAGACTGTGTGCAAAAGACCTTGTGTTTTCCTGAAAGCTGGGTCATTCTAACTCATGCTGACTGACTTGAAATAACCAGAAAGTATATTTTTACAGCCAATCAAAATGGGCCCTGAGAGATCTCCCCAGGTCCAGATTTTGATCATCTCTTGCCTCAGTCTTAATTTGCAAAGTTTATGACTATATAAAAAATGATTTAAATCTGTTCAGTGTCCTGCTACTCAAGGAGATTTCCAATCAAATTCAAGGAGTTCAAAAGTTAATAAGTCTTTATTAAGTTATGTGCTATGTGCTAGGCACTGTGCATTTAACTTATAAATGCTCTGGGACAAGAGTGTGTGGTTTTTGGTTGGGGACAGGGGAAAGTATAGCATGAGAGAGTGGGAGAAGGAGTAGTGAGAACAGAAGTAGTTAAAATCAACCCCAAGACCATATTCTAGTCAAGATAAATCACCAGTAACACATTCTTATTGACCTCATGCTTCCATTGCTTCCTGAGCTTGCCTCAGTAGAAAATCTTTGGGGAAAAGCTTCTGTATAGCTTCTGTTTGAAGAAGGTATGCTTTTATGTTTAAATGTATTTTGTTCAAGTATATTTTAAGAGGAAGAAAAGCTCTTTCCCCTATAAAAATTGCAGGCAAGTCAGTGTTCAAGGCATCAGGCTGAAGTCAGGCTCTGAAACTAGTAGAAAACAGGTAATGTTGAATGAACAAAAATAAACTCACTTCAAATTTATCTTTAAAAAAATGCAACTCCCCCCACCAGTTTTAGGTTTCAAATGGCAAAGAATTATGTGAAGAGAGAAATCAAGGAGAGGGGGAAAAAATCTGATTGAAAGAAAAGGCACAGAGAAACCTACAACACGATCTTCCTTCTTTTCTGTTTCTGATTGTAGAAGGGGAGAGAGATGAAGAAAATTAACTGGGTTTCAGTAAGAAGCCACTTAAGACCTTTCTTAGAATTAGCACAGAGCAGTTTCATGAAGCAGAAGGACCAAAAAGGGGGCAGTGAGGTGGCCCAGTTAATAGATCACTGGCCCTGGAGTCAGGAGGACCCAAGTTCAAATCCAGCCTCGGACAGTTGACACTTAACTAGCTGTGTGACCTTGGGCAAGTCACTTAATCCCAATTAACCTGCATTTCCCCCTCCAAAAAAAAGACAAAATGTTTAAAAAAGACCAAAAAGGCATTTTGATTTTAAGTGTCAGAAAAATATATTCTGGTTGTGGACTTTCAACAATTAAGGTACCATAAATGAGAGGAAGAGTTAATCTTTTTCCTTTGAAGCAAAATTGAGAAAATCAGATTTATATCAATGAGTGATAACAATTGAAGCTCATTATAAAAAGCATCATATTATTCTTATGTGTTTATATTTCTTTAAATTTTGCTCTAAATTCTCACATGGCAGTAGCTAGTGATCTAATCATTGCCTTATTATTTTAAAAAAATTATGATATATGTGTGTATCTCTGTCTGTCTATCTATCTATCTATCTATCTATCTATCTATCTATCTATCTATCTATCTATCTATCTATCTCAGTTATCTAACCTATGGGAGGTCTGGTTGTTTGATCAGAGGTATCAGACACTCTTGAGTGCCACTTGAACCAGATTAAAATGTAAATAGGAAACATTTAACAAAATAAATATATATTAGAACATAGATGATATTAATATGTGGTTTTCTAAGTCAATATGTGGCCTCTATCCTTATGTACATCTTTGGGGACCCAGTTTCTATTTGAAATTGACACCACTGGTTAGACCATGCAGCTGTAGCTAGGAATGACTCATTGATCATCTGTTGGCAGCTAACCACTTAATAGGCATAGTGGTAAGAGGAAAGAAATAACCTCATAGCAATATATTTGCAAACCTAAACCAAATGCTTTAATTCAGATTCTTTTCTTTTGCTAGTCAATAGAACTGAATAGTCTTAAGATAACTGGGTTTTTAATAATGTAAGGAAATTAGTGGTAAATACCTGAGTTTTATGGGTAAACTCTGGGAGTCTATAAGCTCTTCAACGACACAGCATATGCCTTTTACCTCTTTAAAAGTTCCTCAGGGCACCCAGAGGATTGTATATGTTTTGCAAATGTTACTGGGTGACTGACAGATGGTAGTTCAGATAGCCAGAGAGGCTAAAGAGAACCTTATGTCATAGTTAATATTTCTCATGTTAATTTGACACACTGTTCAGTAGGAAGAGTGCTGGATTTAGAGTGAGAGGATGTGGATTTAAATCTCACCTCTGCCATTAACACTAATACAAATTTAGATAAATTACTTTACCTCTCTGGGCCCCAGTTTCCTCATTTGTAAAATGATGGAACTGGAGATTGATGGCATGAAGCACAAAAAGAAATGGGACCACTAATCCATACATAAGATTTCTGCCCATATTGACATAGAAAGTCACACATTAACATTATATACGTTCTTATGTATTTTTATTTATTTTGTTAAATATTTTCCAATCACATTTTAATCAGGACCCCCTCAGGAGTGTTCCAGGCTGCATATTTGACACCTCTGACCTAGATGACCCTTTAAGGTACCTTCTTATTCTAAGTCAGTGACCCCACAATAAATAATGTAATGAAGTCAGGTGCACAAATGAAAAATCCAGGCCCCAAGCAAAGTTTTTTTCTGAAATTACTATAGTATCTCCTGCGACCCCTCACCTCTTTTCTGCCAACACACAGGTTTTGTGTACAAACTGATTGGAGTACACTACTAAAGTAAAGGGATAATGGCTCAACAAAACAAGAACTTCTGTCTGATGTTGCTACCAAGGTATTCTGTTATACAGGCAGCTGGGTGGTATAGTGGCCAGAGAACTGGGTCTGGTATCAGGAAGACCTGAGTTAAAATCCAGCCTAGGACACATTACTAACTGTGTGAGCCTGGATAAGTCACTTAACCTTTGTTTGCCTCAGTTTCTCACCTGTAAAATTGGGATAATAATTAGCACCCACCTCCCAGGGTTATTGTGCGAATCAAATGAGATAATATTTGTAAAGCTCCAATGTAATGCTAACCATTAGGCTGACAACTAGCTATCTCCTTACTCTGAAGTGGGAAGTCACCAGCCACCACTACTTTCTTCTAATCTTTGCAGGGTGATCAGGGGCCACCGCCAATCGTCCGGATCTCTATTTTGCCACTGAATCCAGATGACTCTGTAGGAGAAAGTGAGGCTGGTAACTTTGCACAGCCCTCCCTCACGTAGATCCAATTCACTTACAAGTCATACTATCACTTTCCTGATGTCACGATCCTCTTGGAGATCAAAGGACAAAAAACAACCATAGCAACAACAGGGTGATCTCTCACCCAATAAGAGACAGCGCCTGGCACACTAGTCCTTGGGCATCTTCTCTAGCTCCTTCCTCTTCAAGAAGAGCCTCAGATTTGGATTTTAACTCCAAGCATCTCTTGAGCCTTCTTTCTTTCCTCATCTGTGAAGTCTTCCATGTTTAGCTTCCTGACACACTGGCCCCAGTCCTGTTCTTCGAATCATTCAGCCATTCATTTGTTTAGAGATATTTGCCTCATCCAAGGTCCCTTCACTCCATTGTCCCTGATAACCTGGGATGAAGAGGAAGAGCAGCAACTTCAGCTTCCTTAACCATTCTTTTTCTAGCCCTAGATAGCAATAGCTTGGCTGGGGCAGGAATGCAAACATCACATGCTCAATGCAAGTCATTGCAGAATTTCCCTTGTTCTCTGTTCTTCCTGGCTTTCAGACTGCTCCTCAGTCCTTGTCTTTCAGACTTTTTGCCAGGGTTATGATTCATCTTGTTGGCACTTATTTCATAGGTAGACATTCTTTGATCACTGCTTAAAAACTTGACAGCCACACCTAACTTCCTTTGCCATTTCTTAAGAAATTGTCAGTCACACTCATCTTTTCCTCTCTCTCACTAATCCCTTCCCCTGTCTTATAAAGATGGGTCACAGAATTAGTGATGGAAGAATCCTTTGAAGTCAGTCAGTTAGTCAACAAGCATTTATTTAAAGAACCTATTATGTGTCACACACTCTTTAAATGTTGGAAATACAGATGCAAATCGGAATGGTACAGCCTGGTAGGGAATGAAGGGGAGGAGCCTTCCACTCTCCAGTAGAAGAAGGAACTTCAAAGATATGAAATCCAGGACTGAAATGATCTTTTAGGATGAAGTTATGGGGCTTGATGGAGAAGTCCAGAAGAGAGCAACTTGGTGAGAAATGAAGTCATCCAGCCCAACTAACTCCCTCATCTTACAGATGAGGAAACAGAGGCTGACAGAAAGGTTAAGTGATTTGTCCAATAAGTGGCAGATTTGAACTCAAGTATACTGATTCCAAATCTAATACCTTTTCCACTGTACCACCTAGACTTCTTCGATTTACTCATCTTTTCTTATTTGCCTTGTCTTATTGGTTAATGTTTTCAATCCTTTTACTCCTTTGGATAAATTCCTCAATTAGATTAAATCTTTTTCCTTCAGCATATTCTGCTTCAATTTTTCCTCATGGTCTCCCAAATATCTCTACCCTAACTAAATGTACAACTTTGCTCACAAGTACAAGTCAATGAATCAATTGATCAATCAACAAACATTTATTAAGCACCTACTATGTGTTAGACTTTGTACTCTATAATGTGCAGATACAAAGACAAGAGAGTCCTGGTACTCAAGGTCTTACATTCCCAGGGAACTGTAATTTCAATTTTCTTATTATTTAGCTGAAGTCCTTCTTCTTTAGTACCTTTGGTCATTCTTTAATTCATCCTCCTGAGAGTAGATCTGGGGTATCATATTGAGTTATAGGTATCACACTTTTGGAAGGAGATTGGTCAATTGGAAAGGTTCCAGATGAGGGTCCCAGAAGACAATAATGAAGTCTATATAGATTTTGTCATAAAAGCATGGGTTGAAAAAACTAAGACTATTTAGTCCTGGAAAAGGAAGACCTGGGAGATACGCTAAGTGTCTTCAAGTGTTTGACGGGGGTCATATGGAAGAGGGTTTAAACTGGTTCTGATTGACCCTAGAAGACCTAATAAGAAGTGGGTGGGTTTCCAGAACCTTAGAGTTGGATTAGACCTTGGAAGTCTTCTGGTCTAGTCCATAACATGGATGACATGGTCAACACAATGGTCATCCAGTCTCTGCTTGAAGAGCTCCAAGGATGTGGAACTCACCAACCACAAACACTGCAATTTTGTATAGCTCTAATTGTGAGGAATTGTTTCCTTTTGTAAATGAAAGTTCTGCTTCCTTGTGATATCTCCTCATTGTTCCTAGTTCTATCCTCTAGATTTTAACTCTAATCTGTTTTTTTTAAACATGGGGACCTTTTAAATATGTCAAACATTGATTATGTTCCCTGCTAAGACTTCCTTTCTTGAAGTTAAACATCACCAGTTCCTTCAACTAATCTTCATTTGAGATGATCTACATGCCTTGGCCATCCTGATTGCCTGTCTCAGGTGCCCTATAGCTTACCAATATCTTTTTTTCTCCCGGCTAAATATCTACAACCCCTAGTTTTCACCTCTTCATCATCCCAGTTGGCTTCTTGTGGATATGCTGTAGCTAATTAACACCCTTTCTAAAATATGGCACAGCTGAATCCATAGTGAGAGATATGTGTACTTGTCACACACAAGTACTCCCCACCATGTTATGAACTCAATGAGGGGTGCTTTTCCTGAATAACTCCCATATTATTATTTTGTGTTTATTCCTGTATCTTTCAAGCACCTAAAATAATTCACATAATGATAATAATAATGGCAAAAAGTAAAAATAAGAATAATAACAAACATGATAATAGCTAACATTTATATTATTAATTATTTGTATTGTTTCAATCATGTCCAACTCTTTATGACCCCATTTGGGGTTTTCTTGGCAAAGATACTGGAATGATTTGCCATTTCTTTCTCCAGGTCATTTTACAGATGAGGAAATTGAGGCAAACAGGGTTTAGTGACTTTCCCAGGGTCACGTAACTAATAAGTGTCTGAGGCCAGATTTGAACTCAGGATGAGGAGTCTTCCTGATTCCTGGATCAACATTCTATCTACTATGCTACCTAGTTGACCTCAACACTTCATTTACCCTCACAACAATTATGGGAGGTAGATGCTATTATTATTTTCACTTTACAAATGAGGAAACTGAGGCTTATAGAGGTCAAATGACTTGCCTAGGGTCATATATAAAGTAAGTATCTGACACCAGATATGAAATTTTCTTTTCAACTCCAGGCCCAGTGCTTTATCTACTGTTCCACCCACCAGGTGCCAATATCAGGTGTTTAATAAACATTTGTTAAAACTAGTTCTATTTCATACTAGAGAAGCTATGGTATTTTCTTATTATTCCATAGTTTCTTTAAAAACAAATTTTGATTTTTAGATTTATAAACACACACATGTTTATTTATTCAAGATACATATCTTGAATGACCCCCAAAATCAAAATATGTATGCACTTTGCTAACTGATAGCACATCTTCATATCATATAATACACTATTAGGCAATTCCTTGCTCAAGTATGCCATTTTTTTGGGAGGGCAGCTGGGGTTAAGTGACTTGCCCAAGGTCACATGGCTAGTTTTTGTGTTAAGTGTCTGAGGCTGGATTTGAACTCCTGATTCTAGGGCAGGTGCTCTATTCACTGAAGTATGCCATTGTTTAAAAAAAAACCAGAAAAGAAAGTTGACCACATATGTGAAACAATTCAAGTTCATATGAGGAAAGATATTACATACATTAAATTTATCATTCCTCTCATGGATTTCCATATAACTTACTAATGGCTTCAAGTGTTCAAGATACAGGATAGATGAACTGAGGCTGTTTGGAAGCACAGGGAAGCACCTGAAAAGACAATAGACATTTTGCTTTTCTTTGCACAGGATTCATACTTGCCCTTTGCCCCAGAATTTGAGAACCCTAGGGAGGTACTTAATCTGCCTTTGATCATGGAGAAGCTGAAGATAGCTATAGAGAAGAGTGTCTTTTTGTTCAACCTTTTATTAGCACAGCTTGTACTCCAATTGGAGGTATCAAACACCAAGCTACAAAATAATTTAACTATCCAACCTGCTGTTCAGGTGTGAGTCATGCACATGTTATTGACATTATATTCCTAGGACATAAATGATAGAATTTGAAAGCTGCACGGAACCTTTGGGGCAGTGTGTGTAGTAGAGTGGGAAAATGTGCAGGCTCAAATCTTGCCTCTGATCTTTTACTTTCTTGTATGACTTTGGTCAAATAAGACAATCTGTTTGGAATCTCAATATGTTAATTTGGGAAAATAAATTGAAAGATGAAGGAATGAATGAAAATAATAGCTAACTTGGCAGACCTCTAGATCTAGCTCAGCACCTTTATTTGTTAAAAGAGGACTAGAGCATTGGAATGATTTACCTGAGGTCATGAAGTGGGAGAACTGGGCCTAGAATGTGGAATCATTTGACTACTAATCCAGGGCCCTTTCTCCTTAATTATAATTTTTCACCTTCTGGATGACTTGTAGCAATCATATTTTTGCTAAAACAAGAATCTTCAATCTTTTTTTTTCAAACTGAGCACCAATAATAGAATTAAGAAATTTTATTTAAAAATATAAAAGCCAAAAACTATAAAAACCATTCTTAACTGAAGGGCTATATTAAAATAGGTCCCTGCTCCAGAAGATAAGATTGTTGAGGCTAGAAACGATCTTGTTTTATTTGTTTGTCTTTGCATTTCTAGCACTTAGAAACATATCTTGACCCCCATAGGCATGTCATAAATGCTTGTTGAATTGAAGTGAACTGAACTGAATGCTTGTCTTCTCCTAGGGTCCCTAGTATTTTGCATTAAATAGAAACTTAATAAAGAATTGCTGAAGAAATGAAACCAATCCTAGCATTTGTTGCTGGTAGTTTAAAAGGTAAGCAAGGGAATTTTAGATCTAGAAGGGCCCTTAGAGATTATATAATCCAACTTCCCACTTCTCTAAAACTCCTGCCTCCAATACTCCTAAAAGATGGTCATCCAGTCTTTTGTAGAATGCTTCCCATAATGCAACATACTACTTTAAGAGGAAGCCTATTCTATGAGAATTTTGTGATTATTAGAAAGCTCTTCTATATTCTGCTACTAAATCTAACTTTCTGTAGCTTGTAGCCCTTAACAGTCAGTCAATCTACAAGCATTTATTAAGCACCCACTGCATGTCAGACACTATGCTAAGTGCTAGAGATGAAAGAAAGATAAAAGAGATAAAAGAAATAGAGACGATCTATTCTCTCAAGGTACGTGGCTCGTGGTTTAATGGGGAGACAATGAGGAGACAACTGTGTACCAATAAGGGATATATAGGACCCAATTGGAGATAATTGACAGAGGATTAATTAAGGGACATCAGGATAGTTGTAACTGGGACTTGAAGGAAGCCAGGAGGTGAAGATGGGGGAGAGAATTTTAGGCATGGGGATATCCAGTAAAAATGCATTGAGTTGGAAGATGCTTTTGTGCAAGGATCAGCAAAGAAGCCGGTACACCGGATTAAAGAATACACAGAGATAAGCGAGGGATAGAAGACTGAAACCAGGTTATAAAGGATTTTGTATGAAAACGAGGATTTTATTTTGTATTTTGGAGGAACAACTGGAGTTTATTCATAAGGAAGTGCTAAGGTTATATCTGCATTTTAGGAGGATTAATTTGATTGCTGGAGTGAAGTGAGCAGAACCAGAACTTTGTACACAGTAACAGCAATATTGCATGATGATTAGCTGTGAATGACTTCACTGTTCTCAACAATACAGTGATTTAAGACAGTTCTGAAGGACTCATGATGGAAAATGTCATCCACCTTTAGGTAATGGAATCTGAATGCAGATCAAAGCATACTATTTTTCACTTTCTTTATATTTTTGTTGTTTTCTGTCTTTTTTTCTTTCTTAATGAGACTAATATGGAAATATATTTTGGAGGATTGCACATGTATAACCTGTATCATCTCAGGGAGGGGGGAGTGGAAAAAGGGAGGCAGAGAATTTAAAACTCAAAATTAAAAAAAAACCAAATGTTAAAATTTGTTTTTGCATGCAATTGGGAAAAATAAAATATCATTAAAAAAATTGATTACTGAATGGAGGATAGACTGGAGCGGGAAAAGCTTTGAGGGAGAAAAAACTAAAGGAGTTTTTTTTAATAATCCAGATATGAAGTGATAAGGGCCTGCACCAGAGTGTTGGCAGTGTCAGAGGCAAGAACAGTACATATAAGAGATATATTCTGAAGACAAAATTGACAAAACTTGGCAGCAGACTGGATATTAAAGGGGTGTATAGGAAAATGATGGCTCAAAGAAATCTGATTTTGAATCCCATTTCTGACACCTAATAATGATGTAAACCTGGAAAAGTGAGCATGAAATGTCTTTTCTTCCCCAGGCTGTATTCTGAGTTCTTTCTATTGTCCTTATGATGTGGCTTTTTGACATTGCACTATTCTGGATGCCGCTCTTTGGACATAAAATCGCAGAAGATGAAAGTTGGAAGGGATCTTAGAAGTCAGCCAGTTTAGAAATGATGCCTCTGTCCCTCCCCAGCACCTTCAGCAAGTGGTCTTCTAGGATCTGCCCCTACTCAGTGGTAGAGAATTTGCTCTTTTCCAAAGCATCCCATTCCATTTCACACAGGTCTCTTCCTTAGGATTAGAGTATCATAGACCTAGATCTATAGGTCCCTCAAATGTCTTCTAATCCAACCCCTTTTTGTTACAGATGGGGAAAATGAGGCACAGGAAAGTGAAATGACTTTCCCAGAGTAACAAAGAAAGAAAGTGACAGTCAGAGTATGAGCCCAGGCCACTTGTCTCATCGTATTTTGCCACTTCTTTGTGGGGAAATTCTTCATAAATTCCCATATAGTCTTTCCTTTACCTTCCACTTTGGTCATCTCTTTTGAATTGGAGAATCCTTCAAATATTTGAGAACAGTTATTATGTGTTTGGGGGGCAGCACAATGGATAGATTTCCAGGCATGGAGTCAGGAAAACTCATCTTCTTGAGTCCAAATCTGGCCTCAAACACTAGGTGTGCAACCCTAGCTAAGTCACTTAACCCTGTTTGCCTCAATTTCCTCATCTGTAAAATGAACTGGAGAAGGAAATGAAAAACCACTCCAGTTTCTTTGTCCAGAGAACCCCAAATGGGATCATGAAGAGTCAGACACTACTAAAAAGACTAGACAACAACACAACTGAAAATGACTGAATGACAACAAATTATGTCCCTGCAAGGTGTAGCTAGATGGCTCAGTGGATAGAGAGCTGGGCCAGGAGTCAGGAATATCTGAGTTCAAATCCAGCCTCATACACTCACTAGCTGTGTAACCCTAGACAATTTTATTAACTTCTGCTTTCCTAGAAGGCAACTAGGTGGCTCAGTGAATGGAGTGCTGGAGTCAGGAAGACCTGAGTTCAAATCTGACCTCAGACTCTTATTAGCTATGTGACCCTGGGCAAGTCACTTAATCTCTGTTTGCCTTAATCCACTGGAGAAGGAAATGGCAAACCACTCCAGTATCTTTGCCAAGAAAACCCCATAGACACGATCCGTGAGATCATAAAGAGTCAGACACAACTGAATGAGTCAACAACAACAATATGTCTCTATTAAGTACAGGTCCCTTCAATCTAGTAAGCATTTAATAATAAGCATTCTCCAATGGGCTATTTTCATTAATTCTTGGTTGTAGAATTTCACTGCAATGGGATTGTAGGGAGTAAAGCTAGCCAAATCTATGGTCTGTTCTCTTTTACTATATGTGGAATTTAGTTGTAACAGATGTCCACTAGGGTACAGCTGCTAATGGTTTAAAGATTGATGCTTTGGGTAGCTTTAGGCTTGCCATTTTCTGTGAAGGTATTTTTTTTTAACTCCCCATGTGGCTTAGTCTCATAGAGTTTCATTTCTTGATTATTAGAAGCAACAAAATAGAAAACCATTCTTTTCTTTTCTCTCTCTCTTCCTCCTTTTCATTCCTTCCTTCCTTTTTCCTTCCTTTCCTTTTTTCTTTCCCCCCTTTCCTTTCCTTCCTTCCTCCTTATTTTCATTCTTCCCTCCTTTCCTCCTTCTCTCCTTTCCTCCTTCCCTCTCTTTCTTCTTCCCTGTATTACTCCCTTTTCCCCTCTCTCTCCTTTTTTCTTCTTTTCCATCTCCAGTGGTAAAGTTATGTAGCTATTCAGGTTTCCATGGTTTAAAAATATGTTTGGTGAAATTACTTTATCAGAAGTGTAGTTCTTAAAATAATTTCACCGATGTTCTCTCTTTCATTTTAGGCACTTCTACAGGGATCATTGTCTAAAGAATTATAACATGTAAATACAGAACTTAAAGACTTCAAAGAGATCATTTGGTCTAATTCCCTCATTTTTCAGATGAGGAAACTGAGACCCAGAGAGATGGAAAATGACTTGCCCAAAGTTACCAAGTCAATTAGTAAGTAGCATAGCCAGAAATTGAGGTCTTTAGAAATCCCATTCCAGTTCTCATTCAGGTATGACACAGTGAGGTATGCCATGGTACCTCCCAATCCATTTGTCTTGCTACCTTAAGTCTCCTTACACTTCAGAATCACAAGAAAGGTAACTAACATCATAACAAGTAAGAGATGATATAGTAGAGAAAGTGTGTGAATGTTTTGTGGCTATAGTAAGGAAATTTAGTTGCTTCTTGGATGAAGAGCTACATTTACCATTATAGAATTAGGGAAGAAAACTCCTTCAAATTTTGGAGTGATGGTTAGCAGCCCTGAAGCTTCATGTTGGGATAATTAACCAGAGACCCAAGAAGTAGGCAAGTCTCTAGTACATCCTGTAATCAGACATGATGTTCTAAAACCCATTCTCCATCACCACCCCCAGATCCAAAGCTGGTCTATGGATACTTCTTTAAACACATTGAAGAAATAAGACATGAAGTAGGAATTGGGGAAGAAAGCATGGAACTTAAAGGGAAAACAGAAAGAAGGAAGGAGAATGAGATCATTTGCAGAACCTATTTGGTAAACAGAGTTGAAATGTTCAAGATGGTACAGCTCCTTTAATATATGAACCATGGAATTTCTTAGTAATTCAGTTCTTGTTACAGGAAACAAATGTGGATGGATACAGAAATACAGAAAGATACAGAAAATAAGGTTGGAAGCATCTTATTGCAAAATGAAATTTTTGGAGTTCATCTTTGCAGTCAAATGAGTTGTGTCCAAGCTGGGTTTTGGTGTTGAGAGAGGGGAATCTTGTGATCTGCCTATAAGACATTTCAAGAAACATGTCCCCAAAACAAATGAGACTCAACATATCCCAAACCAGAATTCATCATCTGTCCTTCATCATCCCCCCCCCATGCCTTTAAAACTTTTCTATTTCTGTCAAAGACACATGCATCCTTCTAGTTTTCCGTGGTATTATCCTGGACTCTTCACTTTCCTCACCCCACAAATCCAATTAGTTGCCAAATGTTACTGTTTCTACCTTCAAAACATCTCTTTTGTCTGACTCCTTTTCTTCTCCACTCATACAGATACCACCTTACTTCTGGATCTCCTTTTCACTCTTTTCTAGATTATTGTACCAACTACCTCAAGTATCTCACTACTCCAGTCCATCATCTCCAATGTTACCAAAACAATTTTCCTTCAGTGTAGATCTGACCATGTTGCTACCTTAGTTAACAAACTCCAGGGTCCTCCTATATAGGATACAATATCCATCCCTCTGTTTACCTTTTAAAGTCCTTCAATTTGAAGCCTGAATCCATCAACTCTCTAGCTGGAGGTGGATAGAATGTTCCAACATAAATGCTTTGGAATTGGATCCACTGAAGTTTTTAGGAAAAGGGAGAGGGAGTGTGCCTATGAATCCTTTGCATAAAGAACTCCCTGGTGAGAAAGCATCCTCCTCTAGCAATTCAGGTTAGCACTTTCCTGCAGCTTTGTCTCAGAAGATTGTCTAGAGGGACATTCCCAGGGTAAGTATTGGAGAAGTGACTTGATTGCATATTTTCCTAGCTTCAAGGCTATCTCTTTAGCCACCGTGGTGGTGTGTTACCTTTCCACTAATTGTTTCTATATCCAATGCTTAAGTCCAGCCAAAAACACACCTTTCCTTCCAGACTCTTCTTTATGCCTAATTTCACACAAAGTCCACAGATAGGAAGGTCAGAAATAAAGTCTGATTTGGGAGGTTTTCTTCTTTCATTACCTTGTTAAGTATTCTAATGACCTGTCCCTCATTTAGGTCTCTCACTGACCGAGGGGTCAATGTAAGTGAGCTCTCATTTTGCTTATGATTGTCATGATAAAGACACTAACCAGGAGTAATGGAAATCTATGGATAACTCACCTGAAATGATTTGCATAAGCCCTGTGGAGTGTGTTCTCTTTTGGGACAATTTGGCTCTTTCTTCATTAGATATAAAAGAAAACAAAATCAACCTCACACAAGTCTCAGCTGTGCCTATGGCATTTCCCTCTACCACTGTGCAGTGTGCCACATTACAAATGTGCTGTATTGTGCTGAATTTGTAGGAGGACCCAGATTCACTCCTCACTCTGATATTTATTATTTCTGGGCCTTTTGGCAAGTGACTTTATCTTTCTGGCATATAACTTCCTCATCTGTTATAGGTGGGGGATTAAATTAGAAACTAGTTACTAAGACCCCTTCCAGCACTAAAATCAATGTGTAAAATGTCCCCATTAAAATTAGAAATGGAAAAACCAAAACCAAAACTATTAGAAATGGATACATATTAACTTAGAATAGATCCTCTTCTCTCTCTGTATGTTTCAACAGCCTTGAGGTCGCTTTAATTCCATATTTTCTTTCCTTCTTATCTGCTGGCACAATACTAAAAATCAGTCTATTATTCTTTCCTTTCTCTTTCCATCTGGTCTTTCAAATTTGTCTTCCCATGTGGATGTTTCTTACTGAAACTGCCTTTTCTAAAGTTACTAGTGATCCCTTTGTTGCCACACGCAATGATCTTTTCTCAGTCCTCACACTTCCTGACTTCCCCTGCACAATATTAACCACCTTTTCCTCTGGAATCTTCTCTCTTTTCCTGACACCATTCTCTCATGATTTTCCTCCTACTTCAATTGTCCTTCAGTTTCTTTTCATGGATTAGTATTCATTTTCCTCTCTTTAACAGAGCCCCCAAGGCTCTGTCCTGGCTTCCTTTTCTCTATGGCCTCTCTCTCAGTGATTTCATCAGCTCCTATAAGTTCAATTCTCCTCTCTGTGCATATGACTCCCAGGGGGAAAATTTTATATATATGTCCATATATATATATATATATATATATATATATATATATATATATATATATATATATATATATATATACACACACACACACATGTCCAAACCCACAATTCGTTATGTTCCTCTTCAGACCCACCCTTCTCCTTAATGTCCCTGTTTCTGTCAAGGACATTACTCTCCTTTCAGATCTTCTGGCTTTTATCTCCCCACCTCTAATCAACTTCTAAGTCTTCTGTATATTACATAATATTCCTACAGTCAAATGTCATTCCCCTACTTGATGAATTCAGGTGACACTGGTTACCTCCAAGATCAAATACAAATGCTGCTAGTTGGCATTTAAAACCCTTTATAACCTGGCTGCTGGGGCAGCTGGTGCCAAAGTGGATAGAGCACTGTACTTGGAACTAGGAAAACTCCTCCTCCTGAGTTCAAATGTGGCATCAGAAACAATAGCTGTGTGACCATAGACAAGTCACTCAACTGTTTGCCTCAGTTTCCTCAGCTGCAAAATGAACTGGAGAAGGAAATGGCAAAGCATTCTAGTATCTCCGCCAAGAAAACCCCAAATGGGGTTATGGAGAGTTAGACATGAGAAAGAACACCACTTAGCCTTATTTTACAGGATTCTCTTTTGCATACTCTATTGTCCGGCCCAACTGGTCTACTTGTTCCTATACGCCATGCACAAAGGTTCATCTTCCCTCTCTGTGTCCTTGCAATGGAAGTCCCCCATGCCTGGAATCCATCCTCACCTCTGGCTCTCAGAATTCCCATCTCCCTTTGAAGCTTAGTTTCAGTTTCCTTCCCATAACAGCCCTTACCTATTCTTAACTTAGGGCCCCCAAGGAAATTATTTTGTATTTATCTTCAACCTACTTTGTATTTACTTACATGAATCTGTTTTCTTTCTCCATGTCACATTGTAAGCTTCTTGAAAGTAGAGAATGTTTCATTTTGATCTTTGTTTTGCCGTTCATAAGGTACAATGCTTGGCACATGGTAGGCATTTAATAAATGCCCATTGTTTGTCACATTCATTCCACTATTTTCCTTTGAACTTTCTCTTTATGTATTCACATGCTAGCTCTTTTCTTTCTGAATATCTGTTGGTGGCTCTTATCTATTCATCATTTTCAAAATTCCTTATCTATGCTTCTATTTCCTCATTTACCTCCTTGTAATGTAGAATCTTTGATACAGATCATGGATCAAGTAGTTATCTTTGAGAAAGAGCATTCCAAAACTTCATATAGTCTTCATGCAGTCTTCCAGTCTTTATTCATGGTCCTTCCTCACTCACCATCCAATAGGCATTTTAAAAAACTCCTACTCTGTGCCAGATACTGTTCTAAGTGTAAAATGAGGAGATATAGCAGACAGCTGAAGCAGCAGCAGCAGAGGAAGAAGGAAGAAGAAGAAGAGAAAGAGGAGGAGGAAGATGATGATTATGATGATGAAAGACAAAGACTAGATGGCATACTGATTAGAGCACTCAATTTCCAGTTACAAAGATTTTAAGAAGTTAAATAGAGGTTACAAAGAGGTTAAATCCTGCCTCTGATACTGGCTATGTGACCCTGGGTGAGTCATTTGACCTCTCTAAGACTCATTTTCCTTACCTGTAAATGGGGATTACTATCCTATGACACAAGGTTATGGTGAGTATCAAACGAGATAGTAAAAATAAAGCACTTTGAAAATCTTAGATATGATTATTAATAATTATGTGACTGTATATCAAGACTTAATGACAATAATAATAACAGCTAACATTTATTCAGGACTTTAAGATTTGCAAAACACTTTGTAAATATTATCTTATTTTATACTCAGAATGAGTGTGGGAAGTAGGAGTCATTCTTTCCTTTGCTTTTCAGATGAAGAAAATGAGGCAAACAGAGGTTAGATGACTTTTCCCAGCGTTACACATTTCAGATATACGTTACACATTACATGTTTCAGATGTGGGATTCCAACTTGTCTTCCTAAGTCCAGTGTTCTTTCCATTGTGATATCTACATGCCTCTCATTCTGAAGGCAAAGGTCAATGGTGAGGATAGGCAGATAGAGCATCTATTGAGTCCTTACTTTGTTCTACAATACTCATCTTAATTTACATTTTGCAAGAGAAAAATGGAAATGCTTGGAAAGTATCCTACGAAAAATTCTTACAATGTCAACTAAACACATGTACCATCACCCTAAGGCATCTATGGAAAGATGAAAACTTCACAACAAGAAGGAAGAAGAAAATTGAATATTTACAGCCCACATTATAAACTGATCAAAAACTTAGAGAAGTGCTTTTGGAGCAAGCAGATAACTCTTTATCAAGCGATAATAAAGGAATTCGTCAAAGATAACTGGGAGTGGTTGATTTCTGGGTGGATCCTATGAAATCTAAGCTCAAAGCGGAGGGGCAACTAGGTTTCGAAGTGAACAGAGCACTGGCCCTGGAGTCAGGAAGACCTGAGTTCAAATCCAACCCTAGACACTTGGCACCTACTAGCTGTGTGACCTTGGACAAGTCACTTAACCTCAATGCCTTATCTTCCTTCCTATCCCTCCCCCCCCCAAAAAAAAAGAAAATTACAAAAAAAAATATAAACTCCAAGAATAAAATCAACAGGCTCTCCATGGACAGCACCACTTGAACTCAATCAATAATATGTTGACAAACAAGTATGGAATAAATGGATTTGTTTATAGAAATGGAAGGATTTATAATGACAGTTCAAGGATAGGACATTGCCACCAGAAATTATGGACAGGCCATCTTTGAGTAGACTGGATTTAAAAATAAATGCAGGTCATGCAAAGAAATACTAATATCTGACAACACATTTCTATGGGGGCAAAAAATGTAGTGCCTTTTTAAGCATGTAAGCACAAAATGAGATGGTCGTCAGAATGATATGTTAGAAGCTTGCTATCTTTCATAAAGTAACAGAAGAGAAATTCTTATTCTACTAATACGGATCTCATAATATCCTTAAGAAGTCAACAGATTAAGTGTACTGGACCAAGAGTATTATCAGAGATAGAACTGTTGCCCATTTATGCTTGAATGCCAGTGATCCATTAAAAAAAAGTTAAGAACTATATTTTCAATGGATGTTGCCATACAAAATAGGCATAATCTTCAAGATCCATGGAACAAAAAGCTTTAAAAATACAGAGATTTAGCAGATGAAATAAACATCACGTGGGACCACAATGAAGCACATATCATTCTTGTCATCATGTGTGTTCTTGGAGTCACCCCAAAGCTGTCTTGGGGTAAATAAGCCTACTGAAGATGAGTTCACATCATACTTCTTTTATTTAATTACAAAAGGAGTTATTTTCTTCCTTTATGCAAAAATTTGCATATATGGAATGCTACTGGAATGACTTGTTCCAAAATGCCTTCTATCTGAACACCATTGTAAAAAAATGAGACTGAGACAAATAATAGCAACAAATCAAAATACACTTATTAATCACCTACTATCTACCAGGTAATATCTAGGCACCAGTAATACAAATTAAAAAAAACAACAAAACCAGAGCAGTCCCTATTGTCTAGAGTATATATATATGTTTGTATATGTGTACCTACATATATGTAAATGCGTGTATGCATGTGCACATATACTCTGTTTTGTAGTTATTTGTATAGATTATATATGTGTATGTAATTGTATGTATATACACACATACATACACATATACACACAATCTGTATTCTACAAAGTAAGTAATTTGAAGATGGAGGGAGAAGCTGTAGAAACAGGAAATACCTCATTTAGGAGATGTCACTTGGAACAGAAGAATGAAAATGGACTGAGCTTTGAGGAAAACTGAAGACTGTAAACAATAGCAGAGAAAAGAAGGTACTCTTGGTGTGGGGGGAAATTTGCACCAAGACACAAAGATAGGACATGGAACATGTATGAAGAACAGCAAGGAGGCCAGTTGGACTGAACCAAAGAGCACATAGAGAGGATTCACATATGTTATATTGAGAGGGAATGAGAAATAACTGGAGCTTTGGGGCTCAGGGGAGTAATGTGATCAGACATGCTTTGGAAGATGTCTGGGGATGGATGGGAAAGGGGAGAGATTCGAGTCAAGCGTACCATCTAGGAGGTTATTTCGATAGCCTAGGTCAAAGGCGATTCAAGCCTGAGCCAGAGTAGTTACGGTGTGAGCGGAGAGAAGTAAGAGATGTTCTAGAGGTTGAATTGAGAAGACTGGATAACCAGTTAGATATGGGATGGGAGGGAATATGAAGAGTGCAAGCTAAAACACTTGGTTCAACCCCCTCATTTCACATAAAAGGAAACTAAGGTCCAGTGACTTGGCCACTGTCAGACCCAGCTAATAGTGAGCCTACAGACTTTGAACTTGCTTCCTAATTCTTTTACTCACCCCAAATTGATCATTTTATCTATCTGTGATTCTTTTGCAGATCCACTGAATTTATTTTCCTAAAAACCTTGTGAGTTAATCAATCAATTGGCAAACATTTACTAAGCTCCTACTATGTGATAGGCAATAAGGATCCAAAGATAAAAATGAAATTGTCCTTAGCCTCTAGTCATTTAGATGCTATTGAAGGAAATAACACACATGTATTTAAATAAACATGAAATTTATACAGAGAAAATGCTGCAATGAAAGCTCAGCTATTATTATTCTCATTTTACAAAAGATGAAACCGATTGTGAAAGTTAATGTCATATTCCCATGAGCAGTGTCTCAAGATACTTTGGGATTTTCTGATTGTGAGTCCAGTGCTCTCTCTACTCTACATTCCTCATCTGTAAAATGGGTTAAGCATATCTGTGGTAGCCTAGGTCAGAGACAAATTGAGCTTGAACTAGGATAGTGGCAGTGTGAGTACAGAGAAGTAAGAGATATGGAGGGTGAATTGAGAAGACTTGGTAACACACATCACAGGTTTTTTGTGAGGCTCAAATAAGTTAATGGATGTAAACCTAGAACATTCTATGAAGTCTATTATTATTATTAATCATCATCATTAGCCTGATACAACTTAATTCCTGTTATTAAAAATAAAACCTCAAGGAACTATAGCAATTATTTGGTAGTGCTGGGATTTTGCTGTATTGAATATTTCTGGAATTAAGTGAATGGTCAGCTGTGTTTTGCCACTTTTGTTCAAGGGATTTTTGTTGTTGTTGTTGTTACAATAGTATTTGTTTTAACAAGATTACAACTGCTTGTATAAGTCTGTGTGTTCGTGGAATTGGACACAGTGTCTTTTTTCTATGCCGATCTTACAATATGTTATCTAATGTTCATTACATCAAAAATCTTACCAGGTAGTTAAAAAAAATGGTGACTGTTAGCTTAAATCTACTTACAGCCTTAAGTAACAATGACAAAGTTTCATGTATGGTTCCTAGGTGTCAAAATCCACATCTCTACAAGATTAGAAAACATGTCACATGTCTAGCCAGTAGATGTCTCTGTTACACTCACCCACCATTACAGATCACTCTAATGAATGAGAAGCCTTGGGAAAATAAGTTGGGAAAACATCCTCACCTCTTATCCCCCCCTTCCCCCCCCAATCTACACATTATTCTTCACCCTCATCTTTCCAGGTGAAGCTTTCCGGTTCCTGGTCCTGCAAGTAATTGGAGAGTGCCAGCATTCTGGCTCAAAGCATGCTTCCTGTGACTACATGTCTATTTGAAGAGTCAAAGGTAGCAGAAGACTTTTTCTAAAGAGGCAACATTTGGAGTACTTAACTGCATTACTGAATCATAATAATTAATGACATACTGAGGTGAGAAGACATTCTCGATTTAGGTGGCGAACTCATCCCATGGATGAGTTTTACTACTTCTGTGGGGGAAGGGGAAAGGGAAGTATCCCTAAGTAGTGAAGTTGGAGGGCAAAGACAACTTAGGCAATGGACCTTCCCATTTGGACTGATGAGTCTTCTAAAGCACTTTTTTGAGGTCATGGACCCCTTGAGTAGTCTGGGGAAGCCTATGGACACATACTCAGAATAATGCTTTTTATATTCATAAAATAAAATACATGGGATTACAATATAAGTCAATTATATAGAAAGAAAAAGGTAATTTTTTATTCATCTACATTCATAGATGTTCTGAAATCTACCTATGGACCCTTGTTTAATAATCCCTGTTCTAAAAATTTCTTTTCTTTTTTTTGCTTTATGGAGGGGGAAGGCAGGGTAATTAAGGTTAAGTGACTTGCCCAAGGTCACATGGCTAGTGTTAAGTGTCTAAGGCCAAATTTGAATTCAGGTCCTCCTGACTCCAGGGCCAGAGTCCTATTCACTGTGCCACCTAGCTGCCCCTAAAAGTTTCTAATCATCACATTCCATTATTTTATATTTTGGGTGAGATGAGGATATCTCATATCTGATACAGTCAGGGGGGAAAAGGGTGGAAAGTGGCCATCACGGTTACTTTGTTAATAATATTGTAGCTTTACAAGGTGTAGAGCAGGTTAAAAAAAATCATATCCTAGAACCATTGGATTTAGAGCCAGAAAAGACCTTAGGAACCAGCTAGTCCAACCCAGTTATGTTACTGATGAGAAATGAACCTAGACAAATTTATTTGCTCAAGGAGTCAGGAGAACTGGGTTTGAACCTTGTCTTTCGAAACTTACCGACTCTCAATCCCTTAGTTTCTTTAAGTCTCAATTTCTTATTCTGTGAAAATGGAAAAATACTACTAGTGGTGCACATCTTACAGGGTTGCCATCAAACTTAAAGGAGAGTTTGTAAAGTGCTTTGTAGACCTATGATTTCATCACTGTAGGGAGGGCTTGGTGAACAGTTTCCTTTACCAGTGCAGATTCTCACTTTTTCTAGGATTTATAGATTTTTGTTTAAGTGACTTGAACAGGGTCACATAGCTAGTGTGGGGAGGGGGGAGGGAAGGGGGCTGAATTTAAATCCAATAATATTTCAACTATGTTGCCCAGTATTTGATCTTATTTTATCAATGACTAGAAGCAAGTTGATTTGCATATAAGAATATTCATTCACATGGGATCCTGATACATTTAGGTCAGCTGAGTGGCACAGTAGATAGAGTGCTGGGCCTAGAGTCAGGAAAATTCATCTTCCTTAGTTCAAACCTGGCCTTAGACACTTACTTGCTGTGTGACCACGGGCAAATCACTTAACAATGTTTCCCTCAGTTTCCTCATCTGTAAAACGAGCTGGAGAAGGAAATGGCAAACCACTCTAGTACCTTTGCCAAGAAAACCCCCAATGGGGTCAGGACACAACTAAAATAACTGAACAAGAGCCCGCCATATTTAAGCACTAAATGGAACCCACAGACACCTGCGTCTCAGTGGGTATTAAGGTCAGCTTTTTTTGTTGTTATTCTCGGCAATAGGACAACCTTTGTCCATTTTCATAAGAGTTAATCTAGAGGAAGGGAACAAGCATTTATTAAGTGCCTATTGTTGTTGCCCTGTGGTGTCTGACTCTCTGTGACCCCATTTGGGGTTTTCTTGGCAAAGATACTGGAGTGGTTGGCCATTTTCTTCTCTGGCTCATTTACAGATCAGGAAGCTGAGGCCAACAGGGTTAAGTGACTTGCCCAGGGTCACACAGCTAGCAAGTATCTGATGCTGCATTTGAACTTGTCTTCCTACTCCAGGCCCAGCCAGTCACTGTGCTAAGCACTTATTATCTTATTTCATGCCTACAACAACCTTAAAAAACCAGTATAAGTATTCCCATTTTACAATTGAGAAAACCAAGGCAGGCAAAGGGAAGTATCTGGGGCAGGATTTGAATGCAGGTCTTCCTAACTCTAGGTCTAACATTCTATGCACTGTATCACCTAGCTGTTCCAGTAGGCTATAGATGAGATCATAGGACCTTTGGAGCAGTGGAGAAAGACAATTTGGGTCTGAGTCTGGCTTAAATGTAGGTAAAAATAACACAGATAGCTCAGAGGCAGTGAAGAGATGAGGAATAGAATTGAGTAAAGGCAGCTATGTGGCTAAGTGGATAGAGGACTGGGCTTGGAATCAGAGAGACTCATCTTCCTAAATTCAAATTCAGCCTCAGATACTTACTAGCTGTTGTCAACCCCGGGCAAGTCACTTAACCCTATTTGCCTCAATTTCCTCATCTGTAAAATGAGCTAGAGAAAGAAATGGCAAACCATTCCAGTATCTTTGCCAAGAAAACCCCAAATTGGGTCATGAAGAGTTGGACACAATTGAAACAACTCAACAAAAGCAAAATGACTTGGATTAAGACCTAGGAGAACTGAATTTTAGTCATGGCATTTCAGTTAAATGACCTTAAATGTGTAAGATGGGGGAATTCTACTAAGTGATCTTGATACCTTACAGCTCTTACAATCTATTACTCTACATTCCCAGTCATAGCTTCATAACTACTCTGCAATCCCTAGAGAGCTTGATGAAAGAAGTTCTTTAAATAAAAATAGCTGACATTTATATGATGCTTAAGGGGCTTTACATTTTGTCTCTGGGCTTTCAATATACTACCTCACTAGAACCTTGGGACAGCCCACAGAGATAAGTACTGTAAATATTTCTGTCCTTATTTTATAGATGTGGAAACTGAGACTGAAAGAGGTTTGTTTTTGATCACAACTAGGTGGCACAGTGGATGGAGCCCTGGCCCTGGAGTCAGGTGGGACCTGACTTCAAATTTGACCCCAGATGTTTACTGACTGGGTGACCCTGGGCAAGTCACTTAATCCAGATTGCCTCCAAAAGGAAAAAAAAAAGATAATAAATGTCAAAGGTAGGACTTGACCCAGACTTTCCTAACTCAGATTCCAGAATTTAGCTAAATAAATAGACATTCCAGTGAAATTGTCAGGACTATCTTTATAGGAGCACAGATTGGTGGAAAGAGAACAGGGACGTCAATTCTTTCCAGCTCACTTTCCCTTACCCTCAGGTTTTTTCTTTGTTAGATGATACTTGTCCTGTTTACTTCACTGGACTTACAGAGGATCAAAGGTGATGATGAGTGGAAAGAGGCTTTGAAAAAGTAGGAATTGTTATAGATTTATATGATCATGTATTATTAAAAATGTAGGCAAACCCAGATTCTAGAACCCAAGGGATGAGATTCTCCACTCAGGCCCCATTAAATACACATTTTTAATGGCGATTTTTCTTCTAAGGAGGATTATAGATATGGAGCCAAAAAGTACTTTAGTGATCATCTACTTCATAAATGCTTAACCTAGAATCCAAGAACCTGTTTTGGGAAACAGTTTTTTAACTTTCAATACAGTCCTTTCTGTAATTCTATAAATTTTATTTTATGCTTCAAAAATAATATTCTGAAAAGGTACACATAGATTTCACTAGATTGCCAGAGGGGTCCAGGAAACAAACAAAAAAGGCAAGTACCATTGACCTATTCCAACCTCCCCATTTTCTATATGTGTAAACTGAGCTTCTAAGGGGTGAAAGTGAAAGGGCATTTAACAATTAATGCGGTGGGAAAATCACTGGATTTGGATTGGAGTTTCAGCTCTGCCAATTACTGGTTGGGGGGCTTTGGGCAAGTCACAGCCTCAGTTTCTTCATCTGCAAACTTGGAGATAACAAAATGCCTTTTCTCACAACGATGGGACAATGTCCATTTTAAAGATGCAGCCACTGGCATTCAGAGGTTAAGTGATGGTACTTGTTTAGGATCACACACCCAGCCATCGGAGAAGCAAATCCAAGACCCAGGTCCAGCAGTGCTTTCCTCCCTGCCCCAGCCTTTGTACTCCCTATTGCTGAGTGGGGTGGATGGATGAGATGATCTTTAAGGCTTCTTTCCCAGTACTAAGCTCAATGTCCAGTGTTTTTGCGTCTTCCCTAACCTTTATGTCCCCTCTATTCCTGTATGCTCACCAACGTGTACCCTCGGCTTTCCCTCGGGCACCTGTGGGCGCCCTGTGGCTGACACCGTGTCCAGCTTCTCCTGGCCTTGCTGTCCCTCACCCCCAGCTTCCCCCTATTGCCAGACTCGGGGGTGGCACCAGATGCTTCCTCTCCCCAGGGAGAGCCCTTCTTCCCCTCCCTCGCCGATGGCAGCAGAAATCAGCACAGGATGAAGGCACTCTTGCTCTCGCGGAGGAACTGGGCATGCTCAGTAGCCGGGGCAGGTTTTGGTCGCGAGTAGGAGGATTTCGCACTACCCCGGCCATGGGGGAGGGGCGAGCAGCCAGGACGCCGCCGCCGCCGCTGCCGCCGCCGCTGTTGCATCTGCACTTGGGGGCCGCAGGCGGAGCTCAGCATTCCACTCACTGGTGCAATAGGACAGCTTAGCTCCTTCGGCAGAGGAGCCGGTGGCGCGACCGCGTCCACAAGTTGCTGGGACCCGGATCCCGAGCTCTCTCCTCCTCCTCTCTCTCTCTCTCCCTGCCTTTATCCTCAGCCCGGTCCCTCCCTTCTCCCACCCGGGTGGCTGTTCCTGCTGCTTGGTTAGGGACAGAACGCACTGCCCACTAACCCAGAAAAGCAGATGTAAGCAAGACCCCCGCCCCCCAGCCCCCGCTGCTTCCAATCGCAAATCAACAGTGTCTTCCTGCGCCTCTTCTCTGCCCTATCCCAAAGGGTCAAAATATGTGGCAGCCGGCAACCGAGAGACTGCAGGTAAGGAAGCAGGGAGGGAGACCGGACCGGGTTTGCTT
>NW_027186457.1:11362506-11374617 GCF_028583685.1 Petaurus breviceps papuanus | reverse complement strand
AGAAGGGAGAGGGGAGATATAGAGAAAGCCCAGGAAAAGAAGCAAACGGAGCCGTAATTACAGGGGATGGATCCTGGACTCAACTGCTACATTTGGTTCATAAAAACCATGTAAGATGGGTTGATTAGGACTTGCCTCTACCAGCTCAGTATGGGGCCATGTACCTCATCAATGTTTGTTGTGGATGATGAAATAAACCCAGAGAGATAAAGGTGTGTGTGTGTGTGTGTGTGTGTGTGTGTGTGTGTGTGTGTGTGTGGACCGAAGGGCTTCTCTCCTTTACACAACTTTTAGCTGGGCGCTGTGTGTGTATGTGCGTGTGTTTGTATATCGAATAGGACTTTCTTTCCAGAGATTTTTAAATTGCATTCCACTGACAGAATTTACTGGTCTGGGGTTAGGTTTCTTGAATCCAGATGTTTTTTTCTGCCTTCAGGAAAGACAGAACAGATGATTTGCGAAAGCATCCGTTTTGCCAATATAATTACCAAAAAAATCACACACACATACACACAAGCTCTATTTAGCTTGGTAACGTGATGTTATTTTGTTTCTGGTTTTTGGCCATTCTTCCTTTCCCCTCTTTTCCCTCTTCTGCAAGTCAGAAGTTAAGAGCAGCCTGGACTAGTCAGGTATTGGGTCATCCCCTCAGCATTCAAAAGTTTTCATTGACACGAGCTGAGCTGAGCTGAGCCGCAAGCAGGCATTAACTGCGTTTGACTTACATTCCGGTGCCAGGGAGTTGGGGGTGGGAGGCAGGAGGAAACGGGAGGGAAGGGGCATTTGGGCACTAGCTGAAAGTTGGACAAGTGTGCTGGTTTCAGCGAGGTGCTTGCATTGACACACATTGAGGTCTCCGGCTTGCCCTTTCTACTGGCTTCTGCCCCTGCCGTTAGCTCTTAAATATTCTCCAGATGGACAGGCAGATCAATTGCCAGATGAAATTTACAGAATCTCGCAGACAAACTTTTGGCAGGCCTAGAGCAACATTGTCTAATGTAAACTCTGAAGGATTGTGGAGATGGCAAAATTAAAAAAAATTACAAACCCCCAAATATTCTCCAGGATTGAAAGTGGTTAGGAAGAGCTGAGACCCCTGGAGATGGTGGCAACAAGTTACTGTGTAGTGTTCTCTTTAAGAGGGGGAGGGGATAGTTAAACAGACTAAGCCTGATATTGCGTTGGCACGTTAGCCCTTGAAAAAGGGAATGGACATGCCAAGGGCTTCAATATTTGACTTTAAAGGGAAAAAAAAATCAACAACAAATGAATAAAATGACCAGAAAACAGTGAGTCTCCAATTTGCTTCTTTCTCCCTCCCCAATCCTTTATATTCCAAAAGGTGTCCTGAAAGCCTTAGTGCACCCTTAAGATGGCACTAAGACTTTTGGGACACCCTGTATTAGCTATTGTCCATTTACTTATGTGTATACCTGCTCTTACTCCTGGTAGAATGTAAGCTCCTTGAGGGTAGGAACAGTTTTATTTTTGTCTTTGCATCCCCATTGCTTGCACAGTGCCTCATGTAGGAGCTTAATAAATGCTTGTTGAGTGATCATTTCAAAGGAAAACTGGACTTCTTATCGGTGGGAGAGGGCTTCCCCTTACCAGATTTTTCCATGCTAGGTTTTACCCAGCAACAAGTTGCAGTGAAGGACTTCATTCAGGTGAATTCAGAAGTTAAGAGCAATAGACAAGGATATTATTATGTATATATGTATTTTGTCTATGTGTATATGTATATATACACATATATCACATATAGACATATCACACACAAGCAATATAGATATAAATTGAGGTGGATTTATAGATTTATATACATAACCTATATGTATGTATATTTATATAAATGTATGCATATATGCATACACACAAATATTTATATAGACATGAGTGTATATATGTATCTGTACACACACGTAGGCTCAGATAAGGTTAAGTGACTTGCTCCAAGTCAGACAGCAAATGACTCAGGCAAAAGTTGAATCCAGGGCCCTCTGACTCTAGACTAGAGAAAGAGCTTTTTAGGATAGCTTGTCAGTCTCACTGTGGCTTTACCATAGTAGTGTAGTGGGTATGTGCATTGGTATGGACTTCTCATTCTTCCTTCCAAGGGGTCCTTTTATTAGGTATCATTAATGTCCTGAATGAACCATCTCTTGGAAACCCTTATGGAGGAAATTGCCAGAGTCCTCGATACTTTTCCCCATGGCTGGGTGTTCTTATGCTTCTGACTTTCTGAATTTTTGTCTATTTAAGTTATTCCTACCCAGGCTGTTTTACTTAGGAAAGTGTGTGAGCTCCAAAGTACATGACCCTTGGCAAGCAAACTCTCCTGGCTTGTGTTCTAAATGGTGATATTCCCTTACTAGAAATATCCACTTTCTTTTCTATGAAATGTACAAATGTGTTGTTTGGAATGATTTCTAGAATGATTTGTGCTTGCAGTACATATATTTCATTTTGAAGTGGTCCCTTGAAATATATAAGGGACAAAATATGCTTTATGCCTTCCTTAGCTAGGACAACAATGCACTTCACTGTGGATTGGAACTGTCTTGGTTGAAAGTTATTTACTGACATGGGACTTGGATGACAGTCCCTGCATACAATATCTTTAATGGTTTTATATTTCTTTCAAGACAAATAAAGTATAACTTCAGCTAACCCTCTAGTTCTAAAGACAGTATGATTGATAGAGAAAATGTTAATCAGATTCTTACTTTCAATTCTTATTTTTTGGGGGTGGTGGGGAACAATTTATGGTGAGAGGAGGGAGATTAGGAATTTGTTAGTGACAAAATCAAATTTGTGGTGGATTGTGGTTCCCTTTGTTACATTGTCCCTCTATTTTTTTAAAAAAAATTATTTATTGGCACAGAAAACATCATAATACAGAAAGACTTGTTCCCTGGGTACCTGAGACAGCAGGATGTTTTCCTGTGCCCAGAATTCTTCATGAAGAGAATGGCCCAGGTGGACAAGTTTGGATAATCCACAACCTTATATCTCTGTAAACCAGAGCCCAGCATGCCTCTGTCCTTTCAGGCCCCACGGACTTGGAAAGAGCCCTCTTTGTCCCCTCAAACATACTTTATTAATATTTAATCCAAACATACATATTCAGAGGGGCCAAAGTGAAGGGGAGGAACCGAAGAAACAGAGAGCTCCCTTGTGGGATGGTGAAATCAATTTGTAGTCTCTAGACCAAATATCCAGAAAGAAGAGGGGAAAAAATTAAGCTAGCCATTTTCTTTTATTCCTTTTCTTAGTTAGATGTAAGTTCAAAGGTTTTACTTCTCTGGTATTTGGGTCCAAGAGAGTTGACTGGGCAGAGTGCTGACGAGAACTGACAGCCAACTTTGACGAGGTCTTTATTATTTGAATCCAGCAACTTGCATCCTGGCTCAGGGGGTGGAATCCTTGATCTGTTTTTGTTGTTCCTCTTGCCAACCTCTTTGCCAAGGAGTGTAATGGTTATGTTTTTAGCCTTGGGGTTTAGCTCTTTCCCCCTGGGTACATGAACAGGCAAAGAGACCTGTTGCCTTAAGTATGACCCTTCCTCTGCTGGGTTATTTCCCATTCAGTCACACAAACTGCCTCAAGTGGATCTGCTGCCTTGGATTTTCACTTGGCTCAGCTTCCTGCACTCCTTGCTCCTGCCCTCAGTGGAAGTTACCCCCAGTAAAAATATAACTGGATTAAAAATGGGTGTGAGCATTTAAATACCAAGATCATCCTTCTTGTCAATGACAACATGTTTGCTTTCCTGTTCACCTATCATGCACAATGAATTTTGGCTTGGGGGAATTCAAAGGATTATGAATTGTTGAAAGAAGAATGGAATGAAGCACTTTCCTAAGAAAGTAGTTTCCTTTTCCTTCCTTTAAATAATATAACCCAAAGCTCTAATTTTTATAGAGGAAAGATGCCTATCTTTAATGCTGTCCTGGGTACACTAAAATCTATATGGGTTTTGTAGTTGTCATTGGAAGTAATCTGTCCCTTAGAAGTAAATTGACTTGTGAAAGTGGGTACAGTTAACTGCAGTCATAGGGAGTGTTCTCTCTTGGTTATTTCTTTAGTGACTCTATTATCTATATAATGCTGCAGACTAGCAAAGGAATAAGGGGTAGAGGAGAAAGGCCAACATAGCAAATATTTAGGTTAGACCTAGGGTTATGTGGAATCTACAACTTTCCCACCTCCCCCATTCCTGCCAAAGTAGCCTCTTTGAGGGGAGAGGAAATGCTGTTTTTTTTTTTTAAATCCTTAGTACATAGCATGGCACTTTATTGGTTCAGACATGGGGCTTCAACAGTGAAGGGACACTCTCAGTGTGAAAACTCCCTCCACTGCTACATTTACACATTTTGCTATAAGTTAAAGTCCTTGAGAGCTGCTTGGTGATACTGAGAGGTTATAACTGGCCCATCGTTTAGACCAGGCGTTCTTAATCTAGGATCCATAGATAGATTTCAGAGGGTCTCTGAACTTGAATTGGGAAAAAAATTACATTGTTATTTCAATATAATCAGTTCTTTTTGAAATCCTATGTATTTTATTTCATGCATTTAAAAATAATTTTTTTTGAGAATTGGTCCCTACACTTCAGCAGACTACCAAAGGGGTTCCATGACATAAAAATATTAATGATCCCTAGTACAGACATGGCCAATATGGATCAGAAGCAGAATTTGAAATAAGATCTTTCCAGATTTGCGAGGGAACCTTAATCTATTTCTCTGCCTCTTGCCTTTTATATAATAGGTGCTTAATACTTGAATGTGTGAATGGATCTATGTTATGCTTTATTGAAAGTATAATTATGATAGTTTCTATCTCTAATGTCTTATGTTAGTAAAAAGTTGGTACTAGGATCTCAAAGTCTTTGGCAATGGAGCAGCTTGACTTACTCATTGAAACCAGGAAGGTTTCTTCAAGGACTGGCCCAGGAATGGGCTGTCCATCTCCCATTTCAGCCACCAACCATCCAGTGGCTCCCTATCACCTCCAGGATCACATACAAAATGCTTTGTTTGGGATTCAAAGTCCTCTATAACTTATACCCCACTCATTCCCACCTTTCCAGTCTAATTATACTTCTTATACCTTACTTCCCATCATGTACTGTGTGATCCAGTGACACTGGCCTCTTTGCAAGTTCCCTAAGACTCTGCATCTCTCAGCTGCTGGCATTTTGTTTGTTTGTTTTTGGCTGTCCCCTTTGCCTGGAATGTTTTCCCTCCTCAGCTCCATCTACTGGCTTTCTTGGTTTCCTTTAAGTCTCAACTAAAATCTCATCTACAGGGAATCTTTCCCAGTGCCTCTTAATTTTAGGACCTTCCCTCTCTGAATTATTTCCTATTCCTCCCACGTATACAGCTTGCTTTATATTTGTTTGCATGTTGTCTCCTTTCCTTGGACTGCAAGCTCCTTGAGGGCAGGGAACATCTTTTTGCCTCTTTTTATATCCCTAGCACTTAGGACAGTATCCGGCACATAGTAGGTTCTTGGTAAATATTGATTGATTGATTGTAAAACTGACTTCACTGATTTGAGAGCCTCATCTCTAGAGTAACTCTAGGCTGATGAATCTTTGACCAAAGCAACTCTTAACTATTTCCTAAGTTGTGGAGGAAATATAACATGAATGTTCATACTGATATTAAAGCCTCCATTGGAAGAGTGTTAAGAGTGCATTAGAGGCAGCTAAGGGAGCATAGTTGGATATGGTACTGGACCTGGAGTTAGGAAGCCCTGAATTCAAATCCTGACTCAGACCCTTATTAACTATGTGAGCTTGGACAAGTCACTTGATAATTCTAAGCCTCAGTTTCCTTATCTGTAAAGTAGGGATTACAATAGCATCTACTGTACAGGGTTATGATGAGGATCAAATGAGATAATAGTTTTTGCTTTGCAACTTTAAGCATGGCATAAATGCCAATATTATGATTATTATGATTTATTATGAGAAACCTTTAAGATCCATTTTCCCTATTGTTTTTAGTGGGAAATAGGTAATTTTAAGTATTTTTAATCTTCTTTTGTATCTGAGGAAACTGAGTCTCAGAGACATTGAATAACTTGAGTCAGGTCATACAAGCAGAGTCTTTTGACTCATCGCGGATGGTGCCTTAGTTACTGACAGCTTACACACCTTGAGGTATGACCCTTTTCACCAGGTTTGTGAGAATCATAGACCTTCATAGCTGAAGGGATGTTAGGAACCATCTGATTCAATTCCTTGGGTTTTTACAAATGAGAAAATAGTTCCAGAGACTTCCCATGGATTACCTGACCTAATAACAGAGTCTGTATTGGGAATCCCCTGTACCCCATTCCCCCTTGCACCTCTAGAACAGTTGTTTGCCTTGTCTTCCATGGAACTGAACAATATTTTCTGTAGGAAGTTATGGAAAGTGGAATGAGAATTTTCTCCCATGAATTAGTTTGTAGTTTTCCAAGGAGCTTACTTCCCAGGCTCCTCCTTATCCCTTTACCCCTCCACTTCTGTTTTGACTTTCCTTTTGGTCATTTGCTATTCATTAGCACTTTTAAAAGTGGGGTAGGTTGGGGAGGGAAGAAATTCAGATGATTCCAAGCCTTGCTCCTCTAATATAGTTCTGGTAGGAGGTTAATTGATCAGCTAATTAGTTAGAGCAGGGTTCTTTGTCATTCATGTATCATGGATCCCTTTGGCAGTCTGGTGATACCTGTGGACCTCTCTTCAGAGCAATAGTTTTGAGTAATTGAAAGAAATGTCAAATTTCAGTTAGAAGTTATTGAAAATAAAGATGCATTTCTCCTGCCCCCTCATTTAAGTTTGTAGACTCCCTGAAATCTATTCACAGAGATAAAGTTACAGTTTGGGGGCTTCAAAAGATGCACGATTGTATTTTTGAGGATGTAAATGTTTATATATGGATATATTTATCCCCCCCCCCCCGCCCCCCCAAACCCAAACCCCCCCCCACCCCCCAAATTTGAGGGCGTAATTTCATTTACAAAAAAAATTTCATTTTTTACTTTGTATTCTTAGCAATTTGGCTTACTACCTGGTACATAGAAAGTGCTTAATAAATGTACTGAATGTTTCCCCTCTGTGCTTAGTCACCTCTTGCTTAATTTTCAATATTTATTTGAAGCATTGACAATATTGTCTTGTATCTCTTATGCTTTTTCCCTAACCTCTGAAACACCCATTAAGGAGAATTAAATGAGGCCTAATTAACTGTGAAACAATACTGCCAAATCTGAGGTTATCTCAAGCCCAATGAACATTAAAAAAAGAAAGAGAGGAAGTAAGGAAAACTGATCAAAGGAAAAGGAAGAAACTGATTCTCTTCCCCTTCCCCCCTCCTCTGCAATGATAGCAGAAAATGGTGAAACTCAACTTAGAAATCAAAGAGAGTCTGACTACCTTTCATAGAGACAAGGGGGCAATGAAGCTTTGTTTTTCAGTTGTGTGTCCGATTCTTTGTGACACCATATGAGGATTTCTTGGCAAAGATGCTGGGATGGTTTGCCATTTCCTTCTCCAGCTCATTTTACAGATGAGAAAATTGAGGCAAACAGGGTGAAGTGACTTGCCCAGGGTCACACAGCTAGTACCTGTCTGAGGTTAGATTTGAACTCATGAAGATGTGTCTTTCTGATTTCCAGCCTCATGCTCCATGTACTAGCGCGCCATCTAGTGACCCTACATTGAAGCTGCATGTATCTAAAACCTGAGGAAGGATTTCACAGGGTTCTTAATTGGTCCAGTTGAATGATTACATGTTCTAGAGTGAGAGGACCCCTGGTTCTCATCTTTGCTCTGCCCCCTATTACTTGTGTGACTTTGGACAAGTCACTTAACTTATCTGGCCCTGTTTCCTCATCTGAAATGAGGGAGTTGGACCAGATAGCCTTTGACCTCCTTTCTAACTCTAGCTCTCAAATTCAGTGGTCCTCTGACCTCTATATAATAAAGAAAAACAGAAACCAAGGCAGCCTCTGAAAGTATGGTTAGTAGAAAGATCATGAGGAATGAATGAATGATTGAAGAAAATATTAAATGACATTTTCTAGGTAGTGTGGTAGGTACTATATATGCAGGTACAAAAGTGGAACAATCACTCCCCTCAAGGTGCTTCTGTTCTAATAGTGGTGACAACATATAAAGAGAAGTGGTAGCTAGGAAAGGGAGTTTTGATCTGGGGAATCTCTAAGATGGTGAGTAAATCAATGCACCTTTCCTAGAAGCAATAGTAGCATGGATTGGCTTATTATGTACAACAGAAGAGGTGGAAAGTGACTGGGACAGGTCAGATCGCAAGGTGGTATGGAGGATGTCTCTTGGTCTAGGACAGTCAAGATGTAATGTACTAGACAAGTTTCTACTTGTTAAGACCCCAGGCAAGGAAGCTCAGTTCCAGGGAAGGAGTTCTAAGACTGAGTAGATGAGCTTCTGTGGGGACTGAGGGGAACAGATTTGAGAGAAATCAGAAATAATGAGGATTTGGTGCTTTTGAGCTGTGTGATGTTGCACAGATCAGTGAACCTTTCACGAGTCTTGTTTTCCTCAGCTTTGACAGGGGAATAGAGCATTAAATGTTGGTTTTGGCCATGGCCAGCATGACACAAAAGCTTGTTTGGGGGATAAGATGAGAGAGATGTATGGAGAGGTACTTTGAAGAGCTAAAGTACTACACAGACATAAATTGATGGTTTTGTTAGCACCCAGATTGCAACTAAGGTCTCTTTAGGTCAACAACACCATTCTGAATTCCTTGAAAAGGAAACCATAGCAAATGCAGACAAAGAAGTCCTGTTAACCAGTCCTACTGGGATAAAACTTGTGAGGGAATAAGCCATCGTACTGTACATCAGCTGAAGTTTAAAAGGATATTTAAGAATGTCTTCAGTTGGAGTGCCTTCCATTTGTCCAAAATGGATACCTTAATTGTTGCTAATGAAAGATAATTATGGAACCGATCTATGGCCTAGTTCATAAAAAGCATCCTGTTTTTGAGAAGTTTGATAGAAGACTCACTTCCAGTCATTAGCCCCATTAGAAGTGGTGAGTAGTTTTTCAAACAAGTAGCTATGTAAATTTTTGCTGATATCCTTTTTAGTTTATTTATTCTGAAGGTGCAAGGAAAAATGGCCATTGTGAAGATGATTTCCTAGGAAAACTTAGAATTGTTGATAATCTAGAGCCCAACTAAAATACTTATCTGCTCCTTTGTTTATTTCTGTGAATTGGTCAACAAAAGTCATTTGTAAAGTGATTTGTAAATTGCTAAGCATTCCGAGGAAATCACTCATCCTTTGTTCCTTATTACCTACTATTTTGATATAGTATTGTGTTATCTTTGGGTGTGGTACAACTCATGGATTTTGTTCTATGGCTTGAATCTGTACCCTCCTCCTTTTCCTATTCCCTGACATGAACTTTCCCTTTATTCAGTTAGACAAGCTAGCAGAAGAAAGGTTCATGCAAAATGTTACAGTCCAAAGACATCTGGCTGTGTGCCATTAGGCTCTTTGAGTCCATGCATAGCAGTTAGAGGACTTATTTATGGTTAGCAGATAAAAGTTGCCCAGAAAAACTGATTTGGATGACAGTGTGCTTCTGTGGGGTCCTGTGGAACCAAGACTTCAAATAGAACAAGAAGAGATGATGGAGATGTTTATCAAAAGACGTGGGCAGGGCTTGTTTATATGAGCAATTTTTCTTTGGATCCTGACTTGGTTACCAATCATGGCTAGAGCCCTGGAGTAGCCATCCTGCTCTATACCACAGACCCAGGACCCACACCAAAAGCATCAGGGAAAGGGCACAGACCATCTTTGTTCTTTCGCACATTGCAGCCCTTGCTGAGATATTAGGTCCTGCTTTATGCACACACAGTGAAAGTGACGGATCTTGTCCAGCTCCAAGTGCTCCTGCATTGTGAATCAGGGCTTTAACATTCCTCTATGTTGGGATCCTCTTCTTGCTGTGATGACAAGTGGGGGAAGGGAGAAGGCGTGTGCCAGGAAGATCTCAATTAACAAGGCTTTCTAATAGTTATTGCCTAGAAATGCCAAGGGTCATTTCATTTATGAAAATATCTCCCTTAATTCAGCCAGTAACTGCCACCTCTGGAGCAGATGAACCCAAGGTTCAAGTCTCTGGTAGTCAGGGCTTGGATTTTCCTCCATTACATCCTGCCTAGAATGTAATGCTCAACAGCCCTGTATCTAATGAAGAAGCTGTGTTGCTGGCTCTGTTTAATAATAAGCTCTGGTGGGTATTGTGATTTCTAACCAGGGCTGTGTTCTGAGTGAGGCTTCCCTTTCGTTCCTTGGCTTGCTTTGTAGGGAGGCTTGATTTACTGAATGCAATAACCTTTAAAAACCAGGATGGAGGTGTTAATTTTCTAGGTTTATATGTGCTAAGCACAGTATGTTTGAAAGTTGGATACGTCTTGGGACATGGTGCTGTCCTGTTGCAGGGCAGAGTCATAGGATCATAGACTTCTGTCTGGAAGGAGTCTTAGAGGTTAACCCTCATTATACAGATCAGGAAACCTAAACACCAAGAAGCTAAGGTGTATGCCCAAGATCACACAGGTTAGAAGTAGACAAGTAGGGATTTGAACCCAGGTCCTTAGATAAAAAATCTGAAGCTCTCTCGGCATGTTTCATTTTTCTCTGTGTTACCTCCAGAGATAACACAGGCACAGTGCCTGACATAAAATAGACGCTCAATGAATTCATTTCAGATGGAACTCAGTTAAGTTTAGAGGGCTCTTACCTTCCTGTATCCTAGATAGGAACGAACTATTGGTGACATCTATAAGAAAACTATCATGCTGGCTGGTGGTCGGGATTTGGGGGGAAGGAACCCCAGTCTAACTTCTTTTGTTCTTTCTTTCCCCATCTTCTGATATACTTGGGTTTGATTTTTGCAACAAGCCATTTATTTAAGTTCCTGCTAGGGAAAGACATATAAATGAAGATAAAATGTTGCTTTAAAATTAGACTTGCAAACACCTTCTCCCAGGAAAAGAATAAAGAATAATGATACTATTTATCTCACCTTAGAAAGGAAGGAAACAAGCATTTATTAAACATTTACTATGTGCCAGGCACTGTGCTAAACCCTGAGTGGACCTTATTGACTCTCTTTGTCCCTTCTGCCCAGCAAATAAACAAACAAGCAAGTGAACAAATACAGGTCAGTAAACTTTGGGTGATGAATGAAGATGACATGTTACTTTAAAATCAGATTCACAAGAGCTACTTCCAGGTAAAACATGAAGAATATTTTACCTTTGGGTGGAAATCTATTTCCTTTCCATTAACTTTGTCTGTCTTTTCCCTTATTCCCCCAAAGGAAAAAAAATAATTACTGGCTAGTAAAGTTCTTGGTACTTATCTGCAAGACTCTATTCAATTTATGACTACCACTTGATTATTCATATGTGGATAACCCATATGACCTGGCATGTTCTTAGTGACTGTATCACTCCACTGTTTGGGGGTTGTCATCTGATTTCCAGTGTCAGGGTGTCCTCTCTCCTAGCTAGATCATGGTGGGCAGGCAGCCTTCCTCCTGAAGTAAGGAACACCTGAGTTCAGATTTGGTCTCAGGCACTTACTAGCTGTGTGTTCCTGGACAAGTTACTTAGCCTCAGCTTGCTTCAGTTTTCTCATCAATCAAATAGAGATAATAATAGCACCTACCTTCCAGGGTTATTTTGAGAATCAGTTAAGATAATATTATACAGCGCTTTGTAAACCTTAGAGTCCTGTATAAATTCTAGCCATTATTATTTTTATCATCCAGAAGAGTGGCCATGCCAATGGATTGGGGGCCATTGTTCCCCTCCCATTGGGGTGATTAATCCCAGAACTATCTACATACTTTAATTTTTCACCACCATCACCCTGACCATGTGATAGTTCCAACCCTTGCTTTCCAGTTCCAGTGGGATATTTGTTTTGTCACTTGATTGAGAATTCATCCACCTGAAACCTTTGATGAATCCTTCTCAGAATTAGGGTTGATGTGACCCATTTTTCTGAAAAAGAGAGAGAGAGAGAGAGAGAGAGAGAGAGAGAGAGAGAGAG
>NW_027186457.1:11358889-11362406 GCF_028583685.1 Petaurus breviceps papuanus | reverse complement strand
ACAGAGAGAGAGACAGAGACAGAGACAGAGAGAGAGAGAAAGAGAGAGAGAGAGAGACAGAGAGAGATAGAGAGACAGAGACAGAGAGAGAGAGAGAGAGACAGAGAGAGACAGAGAGACAGAGAGACAGAGAGACAGAGAGAGAAACAGAGAGAGAGAGAAACAGAGAGACAGAGACAGAAACACAGCGACAGAAACAGACAAAAGTAGGAGATAGAAACAGAGACAGAGAGAGATACAAAAAAAACCAGAAACAAACAGAGAGACAAAGGCAGATGATATGTATATACATATATGTATATATGTATGTATACACACATATAGACAGAGACAGAGAGACAAAGAGAAACAGAGACAAAAAGAGACACAGAGAGACTCAGAGACAGACACACAGTCACACAGAGAAAGAGAGAATGCTGCAATAAGTGATTATAACATATGTCCCTTAAATAAAGAGAAGGAAGGCCTCTGAGAAATATAGTAATTATTAGCTTTATGAGAGAGTTGATTATGTAATTAACACTTCATGAAGGGGTGAGAAAGACGTTGCCTGCCTCTGCATAAAGACAGAGACCAGAGGCAGATTGGACTCCTGCAACAAAGCCAACCCTGATTCCTGACCACTAAGACCCAGTTTCCTGGGCAGCAGCCCTTGCCTATTTTCTCTTCCCTGACTCAGGCTAAGTGCCAAAAGTCCCTGTAGCCCTGTTGAGACTGATTGCTCTGGAGTAGTCTGGTAGGCAGTGAGTGACCAGGGGGAATCCTGACTATTGAGTAGTTGGGTCACCTTTTTCCTTAGTAGTTTTTTTTTCATGTTGGATATTTTTTTTTTTGTTATGGAACAAGGAATATTATTGTACTTGAAGTCTGGAACATTTGGGTTAAAATCCTATTTCTGTTTTGTAACAACAGGAAGTGAGGAAACAAGCATTTATTAAACACTTACTATGTAACAGGCACTTTGCTAAGCACTTTACAAATGTTATCTCATTTAACCCTCACAGCAACCCTGGTAGGTAGGTGATATTATTATCCCATTTTATAGTTGAGAAACTGAGGCAAAAAGCATTTAAGTGACTTTTCCCAAGGGCCATACAGGTAGTAAGTGTTTGATTCTGGATTTGAACTCAGATCTTCCTGACCTCATATCCAGTGCTGTATCCACTTCACCACCCAGCTGCCACAGGCAAGGCATTCTGGGGCCCAAACTATGCCGGGAAAATCCCTAACCTATGGATACTCATTTACCAGGTCATACCATTATTACACTAATACCCCAGAGAGTTCAAAGAAAGAAGGAAATGTCTATGGCAACTCTTTTTTTGTGGTGCCAAGGAACTGGAAACTGAATGTGTGTGTGTGTGTGTGTGTGTGTGTGTGTGTTGGGGGGTATGCATCCTTTGGGAGACAACTGAAGAAATGATAATCTAGGAATATAATTGAATCATATTGCATCATAAGAACTGATTCAAGGATATGTCTAGAGAAGCCTGGGAGGACTTGTATGAACTGATGAAGAGAGCCAAGCGAAGTGAGTCATGACAATTTACACTAACAGCAATATGGTAAAGATAACTTTGAAAGTCTTAAGAATTCTCATCAGTACAGTGTTCCATCCCAATCCCAGGGGTCTGATGATGAAGAGTGCTACCTGTCCCCTGACAGTCAGCCAACTAACATTTATTAAATACTTCCTGTACTCTGGGCACTGTGCCTGGACTCAAGATGCAGAATAAGGTATGCATTTTTACATGGCCAGTGTGGGAATTTGTCTTGCTCGCCTAATGAATATTTCTTATAAGAGATTTGCTTTTCTTTTTTCAGTGGAAGGGAAGAGGTGAGAAAAAGGGAAAATAAATGCTTGTTAATTGAAAAAGAATTAAAACGTCTCTAAGGCTCAGTTTCCTTGTCTGTAAAATGTGGAAAATAATAGCTATAGCATAGTCTCACAGGACTGTTGAGAGGTCCATAAGAGGTACTGATGAGAAAGGACTTTGTAAACTTTAAGCCTTCCAAGTAAATGTGATTTTTCTCTTCTGTGATTCCCCTTTGTCAATAATGGAAGAGAAACAGTGTGGTGTAATGCAAGACATACAACCTCAGAGTCACCTACACATCTCTGTTATGATACAGCTGTAATCTAAGGCAAGTCATCTCACTTAATGACTTAGGCAGCTCTCTAAGACTCTAAATTGTATTGCAGATGCTGGTTGTTTTATTAATTATTTTCATTATTGGGGGGGGTGTTCCTCATCAGGAGTTCTCAATTTCAGTGAAATCAAAGGTCTGGTTGTCCCTCTGTGGCCCCTGCTCCTGGCTTACCCCAAGCATAGAAAAAGACACTAATTGAATATAAAAGACATGCTACTCTTGACAGATTCATAAGCCTGGTCCAGGGTATGGTGATAAATTATAGCATATGAGCTTAGGTTAGGAAGGAGTATTGTTACAAGCTTGTTTCTTGCCATGAGAGAGATCTGCATCAGAATGAAGGCACCAGGAATTTGTCTCTCCCTCCCTGCTTTCCTTTCTCTCTCCATCTTTATCAGGAGGGATAAAGTTGTATGTGCTTGGACCTGGGCCAGGGATTGGTTAAACTGAGCCTTTCCTCATTGCCTAGATCCTCCCTAATCCTGTCATGCCACATCCTTCCAGAAAGATCCTTTGCAATCCCAGGCCTATGGTTGAATGACTATAATCTACTGTTCACCGGAATCTTACCCTACCATTTTTATTTCACCAGTTAAAGCATGCTGAGAGTGTTTTGACTCCCCAAAGTCAACTTTTAGCATGACTCTGCCTATGGTACGGGGCCTCGGTGGCCTGTCGGGTAATACCTATGATTGTGGGTATAGCTGTTCCAGTTGTTTTCTTTGTAATTTGTTCTGAAGAGCCTCCCCAAAGAACAGACTTGGTAGCTGTTGGCCTATGACACAGATGGGTGGCATTTCCTGTTTGGAGCATTTTAATGCAAAAACCTTTTTTGGATGCCCTTGTTTGTGCCAATGTAATTCACCCTATATGCAATAACAGTCGAATACAGCAATGCTGCCACTCTTCCCTACTCTGAAGAGGAACACTATGGAGGGCAAGGGAGGTGTGGAGGGGGGAACTTTGCAGAAGAACAGGTGCTTCTGTGGCTTAATTATTGCTCACTTATTCATTGGGTCCTAAGATTTCATCAATGTAGTTCTGGAAGGGAGTCAGCAGCTGCAATGTAGGACTTCTTTATTTTACAGAAGACAACATTGAGACCCAGAGAGGGTCAGAGTCTTGTCTAAGGTCACAGCAGGAGTAAGTAACAGAACTGTGATTCAGATTCTTCCAGCTCTGGCCCCAGCTCCCTTTCCACTGTACCGTGCTTGAGATTTGCATTTTTGGAAAAGGAAAAATCTTAGTAAGTTTTTATTTTCCTTTGTCTTAACCAAAAACTGTACTCTTAGGTGGAATTACAAAGCTCTCTCTGTCTCTCTCTCTAGCTTTCTGTCTCTGTCTCTTTCTCTCTCTCTCTCTCTCT
>NW_027186457.1:11321119-11358789 GCF_028583685.1 Petaurus breviceps papuanus | reverse complement strand
TCTCTCTCTCTCTCTCTCTCTCTCTCTCTCTCTCTGTCTCTCTAGCTTTCTCTCTGTCTCTCTGTCTCTCTTTCTCTCTCTGTCTCTCTAGCTTTCTTTCTGTCTCTCTCTAGCTTTCTCTCTGTCTCTCTCTCTAGCTTTCTGTCTCTGTCTCTTTCTCTCTCTCTCTCTCTCTGTCTCTCTCTCTAGCTTTCTCTCTGTCTCTCTAGCTTTCTCTCTGTCTCTCTTGGTCTCCCTCTCTGTCTCTCTTTCTCTTTCTCTCTCTTCCCCTACTCCCTCCTCCTCTTCATTTAGCTCTTGACGTAACACCTTGTATCAAACTAGCTGCTGTCATCTCAGGCTCTCAACCCAGTTGCTGATTTAGTAAGACAAAGAATGCTGCCCGATGCCTGTGAGAGTGGAAATTGGTTCTGTGGTCGAGTTTCCCAGTTATTCTCAGACAGCGCAGAGGATTAAACATTTGTTTGGAAAATGCATTCAAACTAATTCTGCCAAGCCTCCTGTTAGACTTGATAGTCTGTGAGAACTAGGCTCATTTACGTCAACTTGCCATTCCATTCTTCCTCAAATGCTAAAAAAAAATACAGAAGAAACAAGGATAATCATTGATAATAACCGCCATTTAGTACTTTTGCCAAGTACTTTACATCTCTTATTTCATTTGAACCACAAAACAGCTTTGTGAGATAGGAATGACAAGGACTTGAAATCAAGAAACATGTATTAATTACCTACTGTGTGTGCGGCCATCCCTTGGCTCACTTCTTAAACAGACCTATTCACTGAATGGGTGTTGCCTCACTCAAAGTGAGACCTGGGAAAGAACATAGCTTAAAAAGGCCAAGGTGTCTCCCACTCATCCAGGGCCATCTCCAGTCGTCCTGATCTATATCTGGCCACTGAACCCCCAGATGACTCTGGAGGAGAATGTGACGCTGGTGACTTTGTACAGCCCTCCCTCATTCAAACCCAGTTCATTTGTAAGGCATGGCATCATCTTCCTGATGTCATGGTCCTTTGACAACAAAAGACAAACCACACAAATATTAGTCATTCAAAGATGGAACTTGATTCTATGGATGGGGCTGGGGTGGAATGTGTATGTGTGTGTGTGTGTAAATATAAAGTATATACAAAGAGAATGAAGAAGCTGCTTGCTTTAGTGGGTAGAGTACTGAGTCTGGAATCAGGACACCTGAGTTCAGATCCAATCCCAGACATTTAATAGCTATGTGACATTAAGGCAGTCACTTAAACTCTGTCTGACTCGGTATCCTCATCTATAAGATGGGGATAATAACAGCACCTACCTCTCAGAGTTGTTGTGAGGATCAAATGAAATATTTGTAATGTTCTTAGCACTATCTCTGGTACATAGTAGGTGTGCTTCTGTCCTATAAACTGTGAGGAATCAGGAAAGGCCTTCTGTAGAAGGTTGAAACAGTTGCTGTGTGCTTTGAGAAGTTCAAGCTTCCACGAAGTGATTATTATCTCTAGTTTACAGATGAAGGAACTGAGCCTGATAGGTAATATAGTTCTGCCCATAGTCATATAGTTAGTTAGGTCAGATGTGAGATTTGAGCCCAGCTTTCATAACTCTCAGTCTGGCATTCTGGCCATTGCATCTTGCTGCCCCTGATAACTGATGGGAAGGAGATTTGACTGAATTTCTGGGTCTAGTCTTTGGTTAACAACAACATTCCTCAGAGAGACTGGAATGAGAACCTGAATTCTGCCACAGGCCAGTTTTTCCTTGGGAGTAAGGTTTTAAATGGTTTAATATAGGAATGGGGAAATCTTTTTCCCCCTTTTAATTGGGTCACTCATGTCCAGTAAAAACAATCTATCAAAACCTATATACAAATAGCAAATTAAATTAGTGTTTTATTTCTCTCTTTAGGGAGAGAAAGTGTTCTGCTCACCTACTTTTCAGATTAAGAGCAAGGAACATAAAGCATTATCCAATACATATAACAAGCATTAATCATGTACTACGAAATGTTCATTTGGTGTACAGAAGGTGGGGATGAGAGAAGAAGGGGAAAGGGAAATGGAAGAAAAGAGGGACAGGAGTAGAGAATGATGCTGCTTGGTTAGAATAGCCAATTGGATGTAGTCAGAAAGTTGCACTTGAGGACCTAGAGAACCACGTGTAACCTCAAGGCCACAGGTTCCCCACTCCTGGAATAGCCCCTTTGCCCAGAGTGGAAGGTACCAAACACTAAGATATAGTCCACACATTAGCAGAACCCCTGCACTCCTAAGTAATTCTCTCAAGCCCTTTGTTTTTCCTTATCTGATCTATTTAAAATTGGTATGCTTATAAGAGGTCCCAGCTCAATTTGTCAGACTCTTTATAAATGCTTATACCCTCCAGAATCTGTGGGTCATCTGGTGGTTAGGTTATTTTGGAAAGAACCATTTTTAGTTCCAGAGGGACAACATAGGGCGTGGCTGGAGTGCCAGCCTTGGAGGTAGGCAGACCCAGGTTCAAATCCTACCTCCTATACCTACTAGCAGTGTGACCATAAACTAATCACTTACATGTTGGTTTCAGTTTCTACATCAGTAAAATGGAGATAAGAGAAGCTCCAGCTTCTTCCAGGTAGTTGTGAGGCTCCATGGGATATTGTAGGCAAAAGGCTTTGCAGAGCTTGAAATGCTTACATATAAATGGCTGTTATTATGACCATTTCCATGGGTCAGAGTTGGGTCCAGTTAGCAATGAGGTAGACCAGACATGTACAAATGCACTTCATACAGATGGAGACTTCTTGTCCTATATCCATGCTGGTGTGTATCTGCTGTCCTCTGATCTGGTGACTAGTTTTTAATCATACTTTAACTACTCTAATTCTTAAAATTTCAGAGCTTTATTCTGAGTCGAATAACAAGAGAAACCCATTAGAGGAGAAAAAAAAAAGATTCTCTGCTCCACTCACAGAGACCAGAATCTTCTTGTCCCTATGGCTGGATCTGGCTCTCTGGATCGTTGGATGAAGTGGTACCCTGGAATTAAAAGCTCCATACGTGTTTAGAATTGGGAAGGGGCTAAGAGATTATCTGTTCCTACAACTGAGACTGAAGCAGTGACTGGGCCTAGGTCACACAGCCAGATTGTACAAGAGACCCTAGGACTCCTGATTCCCAGTTCAGCACCACTGAAGAAGCCAAGATGACAGTTGGGTTTGTACCCAAAGTTATAAAAAAGGAAACTGATGATTTTGGTTGTCTCATAATGAATGGTGACATCACGAGTGTAGGTCTCTTGTGGTATTTTCTTAAATTCATTTTCTGGGAAGACTTGTCCCATCCTGGGTAAGTGCTCCATACAGATGCAGAGAAATGAGAACTGACTTTCCTCAGCTCATTTGCTATATATTTTCTCTAGAGCAAGGCATTGGAGAGGATTTGCAGGGAAAGGTGGGAGGCTCCTCCTACGCTTGCCTAAATGCAGATCACAGTTTCCTGCATTTCGGGAACCAGGCAACTGAAATTTCTCATTGTTACAGAGTTGGCTTGTTTTTATGATTTTAACTGCCAAGCTTCACAAGAGTCTGCTTCCAAAAAAGGGAATTTCAGAAAAAAGGAGAGTATTTTTTAATTTAACTGGTTTCAACATTTTCCTCACAGATTATCAGCCTATGGAGATCCATAAAAGTCCTGCTTCAGAAAGGAAGCCATTTTTAACAGCGATAATCTTAACAATTAGCACTGTCAGGTCGTGGAATGGCCTGCCATGGGTGTGGCCAAAGGGGGTAGCACATTCTTCCCTCATTGGTGGTCTTCAAGCAAAGCCTGTATGGTCACTTCTTAGGGGTGTTGTAGGAAAAGGATTCCTGGTCAGGTAATGACTAGGTGGTCACTCATGTTCATTCCAACTCTGTGATTCAGTAAATCTACTCAGAGAGCTTTCTTAGACTTTTTCCCCTACCAGAAGCTTAGAGCCCTTTATTTTAGAGCTCTTCTAAATGTCTCTGGAGTAAGTCTGCCCCTTCTGTCCTCCTTCATTTCCTCTTTTCACTCCTATGTCCCTCCATTGTGAGTAACCTGGCTGGTTTCCTCCAGCACCATCCCCACATTTTTGGGTTCTGAGCATTCTGAAGATTTAAAAACACTTGGAATCTGTTCAAGCTGTGGTTTGAACTCCAAAGAAATTATTTTGACCTTGTAATTGAACCGATTTGAATTGCAATCATGGTCTGTCTGCCCCAGTCACACTGGGGTTCCCGTTCCTAGTTTATAGGCCAAATCCCCATAATGCTACTTCTGGGTCCAGATTACAGATGGAGCCATTCTCTCTATTTACTGCTCCCTTTCTCCTTTTTCCTTCCTTCTCTTCTCTTCATGAGTGAAGAAGGGAGAGGGGGAAGATTGTTTCATGTAGTGAATAGCAACGATAATACTAGTAATTGTTATTAAAAGGATGAGAATGTGAATTTATGAAGTGCTTTAAGGTTTATGAAACACTTTCCAAATAGTATTACATTTGATTTCCACAATAGCTGGGTGAAGTCCTACAGCAGTAATGATAGAGGTAGCATGTGTTGTGGAAAGAATGCTAGGCTTTAAATGAGAGGTCCTGGATCCAGATCTCTGGGGCTACCTTGTTTGGCTTCTCTGGACCTCGGTTTTCTCAACTGTGAAACGAGGGTGAATGGCATAGCCTTTTTTCCTTCAATTTCCATACCTGTAAAATGATGAGGAGGGTCTCAGTGACCTCTGAAACCCCTTCCAGCTTTAAATATACAATCATATAATCTTCATTGGGGCAAGTAGGTGACTCTATGGATAGAGCTCTGGGATTGGGGTCAGGAAGACATGAGTTCAAATCCAGCCTCAGATACTTAGTAACTGCATGACTCTGGGCAAGCCACTTAGGAAATGGCAAACCACCCTGGTATCTTTGCCAAGAAAACCCCAAAATGGAGTCACGAAGTTGGATATGACTGAAACAACTGAACAATCAATAGCGACAATAATGGCCATTGTGCAGATGCAGAAACTGACACAGAGTTTATGAGGCTTGCTCGAGTTCTCATAGGTTACAGGTATCTTGGGACGGATCTGATCTCAAGTCTTTCTAATACTCAAGTCCAGTGCTAAGAATCTTCCCATGAAGAGTGGCATTTTTGTCGCTGATGGGTAACCATTCTGGGAAAAATACGTCATAAAATCACGTTCTGTTCATTGGTTTAGTATGTCCTATTTAATTTTATTTTCTTTGAGTACCATTTAAAACCAGAAATCTACTTGAAAAAGTCTCTCCAGTCCTGGGACTAGTCTGCCAGGAAAGATGATGTTGTTGGCTATGGAATCCTAGATTCCTGGTACATCCAGGAATCCAGCAAGTACAAATGACCGCAAATGAGTTCTTACACCATTCTGAAGGTTGTGGTGGTACCATTCAGAAGACCTGGCAAAGCTGCTTTCATAAATGCAAACCTGTTTTATTTTGGACAAATTTATTAATTCAGTTCAACAAACATAGACTAAATGTCTTCTGTTTAAAAAGGATACAAAGACTGAAATTAAAAACTAACAAACTAGTCCCTGTTTTCAAGGAGCTTACATGCCACTGGACATGTACTTAGGAAAAGGAATGGAGGCAGAATGTGGATTTCTGGGAAAAGGAAATAGGCCTCCATGATTGGAATGTACAGTGTCGAACTGGGAATTTTAATGTGAAATAAGTCTTTGAAAGGTAGGTAGGGGCTGGCGCCATCTTGTTTTTCATGTTTTTTTTTTTTTTTTTATCTTTGTCAAAGGGAAAGAGAGAGAGATCAAAACAGGCTGCCAGGTTGGTAAATACTTGGTGATGGGGAGCTGAGGTGAAGGATTGAATTCATTTGGGGCTAACTCATTCTGCACATTCCAGAGTGGTGGGGAATGATGTGTGACTAAAAGATCTGGAGCCCAGGAAATGTGCACTTGGCTCCTTGTTTGGGCTGACTAACTGAGGTCTGACTCCTGGATGAGGTTCTGACCAAGAAGAGGTCTGGTGTCTAAGGATTAGTGTGTTGGGTAGGCAGGAAAAACTACATAGTTCTTGCTTCCCCCTATTCCCCACACGACTATTTTCTGGAGCAAGCAGGCTTCTAAATTCATGATGACATGGAATGTGAATTCTGATTCAGAAGAGGTAGCATACTAAGACACTGCTGTTAAGTGGATCGATTAGTAGTTGTGTGATTTGGGGTTAGTCACTCTTTAGGCTTCAAGATTTTTAACCTCTTTTTAATGAAGGGGAATTAGATTCTTTCATTAATTTGTTTATATGTTCATCCATCTGTCTGACCATTCATCCAGCCATTCATTCCCTAAACAAACATTTAGGACAAAATAAGTGCTTGTTGAATGATGAATGAATGACTTGGATGGTCCATAAGATCTTTTTTAGCTCCAGCAGTCTGAGTGATCATGCATGTGAAGGTAGGCAAGGAAATTAAGTTGGAAGAATGGCAGTGATACTGAAGTCCAGACCAATGTGATCTTGTGATAATCTCTCTCTCTCTCTCTCTCTCTCTCTCTCTCTCTCTCTCTCTCTCTCTCTCTCTCTCTCTCTCTCTCTCTCTCTCTCTCTCTCTGTCTCTCTCTCTGTGTCTCTGTCTCTGTCTCTCTGTCTCTGTCTCTCTCGGTTGTCTAAAGAAAAAAAATCTAACTTCAGGATCATTTCTACCCCTAATTGTAATAGTAGCTCACATTTCTTTATATAGTGCTTTACAATGGAGTTAGATTGGTGATAGGCAGCATGTCTATTGTCTAAGAACCAGTCAAGCTAATGATAGGTAATGTTCATCACCAGGTTGGCCTTAAAGCCAGGCAGTTTTCAACTACAGCCACTTTTGAAGATCATCAGCTAACATCTCCAAGGGTGATGGCTTATATCAAGTAGTGAAGTAATCGCAATTTACAGAATATTATCTCTGCAAAAACCTTACGAAGGAGGCAGAATTGTGAATCCCATTTTACAGATTCTAAAGTAGGCACGCAGAGAAGCTTGAGTTGTTACAGTTGAATGACTAGAAACAAGAACAGGTAGGACCTTATGACCCTCAAGTCCAATGGTTTTTCCATTACCTCATCCTCTTTTGGAATGCTACATACTTTGCCCAAAGACTGTTGCATGCTGATCACTCTGTTTTTTTTTTTTGATGTATTGATATTTTTGTTTCTACATAGTCTACATCTCTCCCTGTATCCCCTCCCTCTCCTCCTTCCCAGAGAGTTAACTCATACAATAATATTTTTTAGAAGAGCAAGAGGAGGGGAGAAATCATAAAAAGCAAACACTATTTTGAAAAATATTTGAGTGCAGTTTCACACCCATGACATTCCCTCCCCCACCTGATATCTTCTTATGTTTCCTTTATTTTTTTTTAATTTTGGAGGGGGAAGGCAAGGCAATTGGGGTTAAGTGACTTGCCCAGGGTCACACAGCTAGTAAGTGTATCAAGTGTCTGAGGCCGGATTTGAATTCAAGTCCTCTTGACTCTAGGGCTGGTGCTCTATTTGCTGCACCAACTAGCTGCCCCTTATGTTTCCTTTGGAAGGTTCTTTTTGATGTTTATGAGGGTGTAGATTCCAAATGGCATCTTGTCTAAATCTGACAATTTCAATACTCTCCATGATGCCATCACCTTGCTGCCAAATTTTAACACTGCAGAAAGTATAATGTCGTTTTAAGTCCTGATGATTTTATTGTGCCCTGTTTATTAAAAACAGATCCTTTTTGTCTTGAGTCTGGGTTACAAAGTACTGTCATATATGTAAACAGCTGTTTCAACCCACATGGCCAGAGGGCACGCTATCCTGCTGTGTGAATTTCCAGTCCCACTGAAACATGTTGTAGTTGTTGGTTAGGAAACAGGGGAGCAAAGTGACTCCTTCTTCCAGTTCAGCCTAGGACAATGTGGATTCTTTAGCCCAGAAAGTGAAATAACCCAGCTTTGGAAAGGCAGGCCTGCTGAATAGAGCCTGGTACACAAATGCTTCTGGACCAACATTGCTATGTTGATTTAATACATGGCTGAAATCTTCAAGACATTTCTGTGAATTCAGGAAATCCCATCTGGCACCGGTTCTCCTGGGCATCCTCCCATCCCTTAGACTGTCCCCTACCCCTTTCTCTCTACATTCTCTATGCTTCATAGAAAATGAATAGTGTTGGAAGAGTGCTAATTTGGGGAAGTACAGTACTACCAAAGAAAAATCCCAATCAGTGCTTCCCTTGTTGAATGCCTCCTAGGGAAATTATTTTTAAAGGTTCATTTATAGTATGTGGCCAATATCTGCTTTAGCAAGTTGACAGTCTGTCTGAATGATACAGCTCAATGGTTTTCATAAAGGAAGGCAGTCTAGGGATTGAAAAATGCAGTCTAAATATCTTACTATTTTATGTTTCCCTTCTTCTGCTGTGTTAATGGTAAACAGTACAGGCTTAATGGTGATCTCTCTACTCCTTGGCCCGCTGAACTGCAGTTTTTCTCCATAACATAATTTAATGCCCTTGCTGAACAGGGATTGACCTGGGAGACATCTGTGCATTCTGGACTGGAGGGGATTTGTGCTGGCAGGAAAAAAATCTATCTCTAGGGCAAGCATTCAATGAAAACTTGGAGGGATTCTTTTGGAAATAAAAATTAATTTGCATTTACAGGAATTCACAGAATTGCAGAATGTCAGAGCTGGAAGAGGACCTTTGGGTTCCTCTGCTTCAGCCTCCTCATTTTACAGCTGAAGAAATTGAGACCCAGCAAAGCCAAGGCTCACACATCTAGGTAGTAAAAGAGCTGAGGCCAAATCTAGGTCTTCTGGGTTTAAATTCAGGGATGGGGGCACTGCAGACAGAAGCTTGGAAAGAATTTTGAATCTAGTCAGAGGTCCTGGGTTCAGATGCTACTTTTAATGCTTATTTCCTTTGAGCAAGTAATTCATCCTCCTTGGACTCAGTTTCCTCTCCTATAAAACAAAGGAGATTAGACTAGATGTACCTTCCAGTTTTAAATTCATGATTCTGTACTCTTTCTACCACACCATTCAACTGACATCTTTGCATTTTAAATTAGCCTTACTGTGGTATTTAGAAACAATTCTGGATTCAGTTAATTTTCTTCCCTTTTCTCTCCCCCTACCCATTTTCTTTCTCTGCCCAGAGTTAGTGTGAATAAAATTATTTTCCTTCATGAATTTCCTTGTAATCTTTTGTTAGCCACTGAATATTTTAGGCCTAAAACCACAGAATCATTGTTTCATCTTTCCCAAGGGGCTTGTCCTCCACCTCTCCTTCTTTCTTCATTCCTTCTCTGAAACTATTGTGGATTCTTGGTGGCCCAGCTGTCAAGATGGTATTGGTCCAGGGTGAGCTTGGCTGCCACTTCAAAGACATTGCTGTTTCTTTCTTGGTGCTTCATTGTTTAACTGTGCAGAGATGTTACAGTATTGGGCCACCAGGACCTTTTTTTGTGGAGATGCTAAAGGGTGTTGTGCAGATTTACTTCAGATCTGCTTCGGACTTGAAAGAGCTAATAATGTCTTGGTTTCTCATAGGGTCATAGACTGTTATAGCTTGAGGGCATCTTAGAGCTCACATAATCCATTTTTTTTCATTTTATAGATGAGAGAAAGCTCAGATAACTGAGAGAGAAGTTAACTGACTCAGCAATATGGTTGTGAATTAAAAACAAAGAACAAAAAACCCAGAACTCTAAACCCAGGCTGTCTCTCTCCAAATTCAATGTTCTTTCTTCTCTACCATGCTGTTCATGAAAAGTTCTTTAAAACAGGCCATGCAAGACTAGAGAGGCCTCATGGGTAGAGACCTGGCCCTCAAGTTGGGGAGACCCAGATTCAAGTCTACTTTGGCACCTTCTAATTTGATGACTCTGGCTAGAGGTCTCAACTCCTCAACAAATGCTGATCTGTTTTGATAGAGGGAATTCTTTACCAAGAGCTCCCTCACTGTGGAAATCAGAGATTTCCTTCCACCTTCTCACCACCACACCCTCTGCTCCCCTCCAAAAATTCAAAACTAAAGATTTTTAGGTATCTGGAGTAATGGAACAAATAATTAGCAAACTCATGCTTTAGGGGGCTGCGTTTTATGCTTTTCTTTTGAATTGTAATCATATTTCTGTTTTAATAAGATATCCTACTTTGATTGAAGTCATTAGCATCTCTGAGTACATAAAAATGTTTGGCTTTGCATAAATGTGTTTTAATGTCTTATGGGCCATAGTAGGGGCCTAGGCTTGGGCAACAATATAATGTTCTTAAGAAGAAAAAAAAACAAGAAAAAAAAAACCCAAACCAGATTCTTTCATGTTAACCAGAACCCTGAGCCATGAGTTTTCTGTATTTGTTTTTTTTTTCTCCCCTGCGTTGCACATTTAGATTCAGATTAGTCCTTAGAGGGACCATATGCATTATTAGAAGCCCAAGAGCATGCTGAGATCCAGAAAGATGCCCAGAAGGAATGCAGTGTGCACTCCTGAAAATAGTGGAGTTTCCTCTGATTTTCCTGTACCGGTCATCTAATTCTCAAACCACTCAGTACAGAAGGAGCCATTTGTATGGTTGTGAGCTCTGCTCACATTCAGAATTTCATGTTCCCATTCAGGTAGCTCTCCATCTTCACTTTAATGGAAAACTTCTGATACCCAGAGAGGTAACAGAATATGTAAAAGGTGACATGTGGTCTTGCTGAGGCATAGCTTAGTGAAATTAGATTATGGGGTTGTATGATCACAGATTTAGACCTGGAAATGACTTTAGAGGGTCATCTAACCCTATGTCTTTCTCTTAAAGATGAGAAAACTGATGACCAGAGAAAAGGCTGCAGAGGGAGTAAATCCTAGCTAGGGTAGGAATTGAAACTGGGTCCTCAGATTCCCAATCTGACCCTTTTTCCATTGATTCCTACTTTCTTTTTCCAATGACACACACATAAGTGTATTTATGTAGATATACATATATGTACCCATGAACACATACATATGCTATCTCTTTAATCATTTCAACACTGAAAATTACAGTGTTCAGATAGACTCATTAAGTTCACCCACCAGCTACTACTACTACTACCACCTACTACTACTATTACTATTACTACTACTACTACTACCATACTACTATCATTACCACCACCACTACTACTACTACTATTACTACACAGACATATTTATAAAAATAAACATATAAATTATATATACATATATATTTATAAGTCAATATAAATATGTAAAAATCAGCTGAGGCTACATAAGCTCTCACCATGCTTGGCATTAATCTGTAACCAAAACTCTTTAGCAAAAAAGTGCATTATTCCATATGATTGTAAATTGAGGGCCAGACAGGTCATCATCTATTCCAAACTCTTGACATATGAAGAAACTGACACTCAGAAGAGTTGAGGAATTTGCCCCTGGTCACGGTGGAAGTAAGCAGCGGAGTCGGGAATCAAACACTCAGAGTTTCTGACTCAAAATGTCAAAATGTTTTCCTTATAATAAGCTACCTTTCATCCATCTTTTCAACACTGTGGGAGCTACAACATTTTGAGTGATAGATATAGTAAGTTTGCCTACCAGATATTAATACATATATGTATATATTTAATTACACACACATATGCTTAAAAGGAGCTTAAGTCAGTAAAAGGAGATTGATTTCAAATTGATTATTATTGATTGGTTTTCATATTGACTGACTAAATTAGCACAGCCCCCTTGCATTTGTGGAAGAAGAAACCCAAACTTCCAGCCATTGTCAACTGGATAGTTTCTCTGGGCTACTTGCATTAAAATCCTTATTTCTCTCCTCCTGGAAGCTTAGGGTCTAAATGTTTAAATTGATATGATCTTGATGTTTAAACATGTGATGGTTTCTGTTCCTGACTAAGTGAAATCTTTTAGTCCATTTAATGAGAATTGCCAAGAATGCTGAGAATAGATTATTTTGTGAGTGTGTATCTATGTGTGTGTGTGTGTGTTAGAGCAAGAGAGAGATAAACACGTATACATGACGAAGGGAAGTGCAGAATTTTTATGTTTGTTTGGACAGATGTTTTATGGATTTCTCATTTGGGGAAAAAGTCATCTGTTTTCTGTCCCTTGTCCTTTCTCTCTTTCTCCATTATTATTTACTGTATATCAAATTTGAGCTGGCACTATGGAGGCAGGAAGCAGGCAGGATGAATTTAAATGTCAGTCCTTTGGATAATTCCATGCCTATACTATATATTGGTCTAGCAGAGAATGCTTAGGAGGACTGAAGGCTTATAAGCACTGAGTAATTTAGAACCCAAAGTTGAGAAAATTCTCCAAGTAGACACAAGTAGCTGCTATTCAGTTTACTTTCAAGCCCTGTTCCCTGAACTCTTCGAGTTCTATGTGCATCTTTATGAACATAAAGATTTTATTGGAAGTCCTTAAGAAAGGACTGGATGTATGACTGCTATTCAGATGAGGCATTGTGAAAATTTTGGATTGTGGATATTAGAATCATCGGCCTCTGGTAAGGTCCCTCCCAACTTCAAAATTCTGTGATTTCTGTGATTCTGTCAAATACTGGATACATTTTATGCTACATTAGGTAATTCTAGTATCTCCTTTTGTCAGTAGAACAGGAACTAGCATTGAAGTAACAAGTCCTGGTAAGTCATTAGTGGGACTAGGCATGGACCTTGGCCTTTGGATTCTCCAGTGTAAGATATTTAATTTGGACATGAGCTTTTCTTCTTCCTTATCTTAGAATTCTCCTCTATTGATGAATGCATAACTCCATGGGTCTAAATTGGGCTCTCAGGGATTTGAATGTGTTAATATTAAGGACGTTCCTTCTTTCCTTTCGTCATGGTGAACCTTCCTCAGACTTAGGAAAGTCTGCCAAATTGGGTAGCAAGGTTTGTGAGAACTGACTGTCTCATGTGATTCTAAGTCTGTGCCATCCCAGCTGGGGACAGGATGTCCAGAGGCAAGCTCTTGGAATAATGAAAAAGTAGGAAATATTAGCTATTCGTAATTGTCACAAAAAGTCCAGTTAGATTTGGGTTGGAGGAGCAGATTTTTTATAGCTCTCCCTCCACATAGAGAGCTTTATCTTTGGAACTCCTTCATGTTTTCCTTTCAAAGCTCTTCCCAGTCTATTTATTACCAAAAAACTTGTCCCTTACTGAATCCAACACATAATAAATGGACATATGTTATTAGCATAAAAAGATGGAATAACTGGCCTTTGGCTTACATACTATTAAGCTAGGGTTTTAACAATCAGGGTTTTAATTAATTTGTTTTTCTAGTCGGGCAGCATATATATATATATATATATATATATATATATATACATATGTATGTATGTATATATATAAACAACAGCCCACGTCCCATAACTTGAAAATAGACTTTTTAATGAGATTACTTTGTAATTAATATAGAACCTTTATTTCATTCAAAGACTTTCTTTGAAAGTACAAAGAAGTTTGTGAATGAAAACATAGTATAGTGTTCACTTGCATCATTTTCAGAGTAATTTTAGGAAATGGCTCCAGACCATGGGACCCTCAGAGTAGTGGACAGCTCTCAGTGCAATGCTGATAGCCTCCTCACTACAGCAATTTCAAAAGAGCTGATACTTATTTAAATGCCAGACAGGGTTTTTTTTAATGACTATAGTTGAGGTGTTTTTGTCGTTTAACCCCCTGATTACTAGCATCAGAGATAGTTATAATTTTTAGTTCTTATTTTCATTCTTTCAAGAGAAAAAAAAATAAATCAGTTTTTTTCCAGTGAGCCTCTGGGGTAAACGCTTTCTGTTTCCTCGTCTCCGTTTAGTCTGAAAAAGACCACAGAACGACACAAGAGACAAATATGCTTTAAATAGACCATTTGAATGTAGACTCTCAGCAAAGTCAGAAGAAGGGTGGTTTTCTATCTCAAGTGTCTTCAAAAGGCATCTCCAATGTTCTCCGTGGAAGGCATAAATTAACATTTCTCTACCTAAAATGATAGCACCTCTTCCGCAGGAAGGTCAGCAGATAGCAGTTTCTAGATAAAATAAATGAGTAATATTGCCAGACTTTCTCCACAGTTCCTTCACAAATCCCACTTCAAGGTTGCCATTTTTTCACTTATTGTACCTTTGTCCTTGTTTCCATCCTCATTGACTATGGTTCCCTACCTGAGTGAGGTTACACCAAGAAAAAAAAAAAAGGTTCTCATTTTAGTCTAAAATTTGTTAAACTAGATGAAAAACACATGAGTAAATATGGAATAAAATTGTATGGAACTTGGACGTTTTCAAAAGATCTCGGTTCTAGTCCTGGTTCTTATTCTGAGCCCTTGGTCAATATTTAACTGAGTTCAAAAAGCATTTGTTAAGAGCCATTTACAAAATATTATTATGTAATAGGCAATGTGGTAATAGGTTCTTGCCTTCAAGGAGTTTCCATTTCACTGGGAGTGAGGCACATAACATGTACACAGGTAATTAAATTCAAAGTGTAAAAAATAAAGGTTCTCTAAATGGTACAGTGTATAGAGTGCTTCTCCTAGAGTCAGGAAGACCTGAGTTCAAATCTAGCCATAGACACTTATTAGCTGTGTGACCCTGGGAAAGTCATTAACCCTATTTGCCTCAGTTTTCTAATCTGTAAAATGATCTGGAGAAGGAAATGGCAAACCATTCCAGTATCTTTGCCAATAGTATCCCAAATGGTGTCATGAAGTGTTGGATATGACTGAACAAGAAAAATACAAAGTAAATACAAAGTAAATTTTGAAGTGGACTCGAATCTTGGGTAAGTTTCTTACTGTCTCTGGGTCTAAGTTTACTCATCTATAAACACTGAGTGGTACTAGATGATTTTAAGAGGTTTCTTGCTCTAGTTTCTGTGATTTTAGGGCTTATGGGACTAGAGTTTTGTGTCCTTTTAAATAACTTTTTTGTTTCCCTAAGCATTTGAGTTATAAAGTTATAATTTGGCACACTCCATTTATTATCAGGACTGAGATGTAAATTGGGTAGGGTTTCACATAATTTCATCTTGGGAAACTTCTTTTTAGAATTCAGGGAGAGGAAGCTTGGAGGTGGATTGTAAAGTAGGCCCACATGTCTACATTGAAATTTTTCTCCTCTTTAGGTTTGAAATTACTCAATTACTCTCATAAATCTCTAGAATCCATGAATTTTTTCTACCCAGCCCAATTTTGACTAAATCACTTGACATTCCATCTTATGCAGAAAGAACTGTTTATTTAAATGGCAGGAATTGCAATATTGAGGAAGCATCCAAAGACGAAAGAGCATGGGATACAGAAAATGGCACGTCTGTCCGAAGCCATCAACTTGCATGAAGTAGTTAGTAATAGTGAGTAAAAACCCTGGTCAAAGAAGATTGGATTAAGATAGTAAATTTGGGGTGGAAGTAAAGAGACATGATAGGATGAAGAAGGAACTTTATACTTTCAGCAAAAATACACCCAAACCCAAACCCAAATATTTGAGGGAGAAGGAGATAATGCAACAAGATGTGAAAACAGGCTTTTGTTTTTGAGGATTGTATATTTTCTTTTTAGTTTAAAAAAAAAAAGTAAAACTGGACAGTTCTGAGAGACTGAAAAAATTAAATTTTCTCAATTTAGAGGCAAATACAGGAACATAGAGAGAGGTAGAGGGACAAAGAGCCAAGCACACATGGAGAGACAGACAGGCAGGCAGAGGATAGAAAGTTGAGCTCAAAACCAGTAAGTCTCTTAAACTCTCTTGCTTTGGCAACTCTCTAAGACTACAACATGTCCAGCAGTTTGCATTGGTGGAAGGTGTTTCTTCATTGGGTGCTCCCTATGTAGATGAAATTACAAGTCTGGTTCACCCTCCCCCACCCTCCTTAAAAAAACAAAGTACTTGAATAGGAATAATTGGCTAAGGCATAATTAACTCATAAAACAGTGGTAACCATTTTTTTTCAGGCCTGGAAGTGTGGTTTGCTTTCATTTATTCCCCGTATTTTTCCATATTGTTAATGCTTTGCTTGTCTGTACTAATTAACATTTTGGGAGGCTATATTTTTATTTATTTTTTCCCTCAATTACATGTAAACAAATATTTTTAAACATTTTTTAATATTTTGAGTTCCAAGGTCCTTCCTTCCCCTCCCCTGCCTTTAAAAGGAGAGAATTTTGATACAGATTATACATATGCAGTCATGTAAAACATTTCTATATTAGCCATATAGCAAAAGAAAACACAGATTAAAAAAAAACAACCAAGAACAATAAAAAAGTTTTAAAAAAAATGCTTCAATATACATTCAGACTCCATCAGTTCTTTCTCTGGAGATGGATAGCATTTTTCATCAAAAATCCTTCAGAATTGTCTCTGATCATTGTATTGCTGAGAACAGTTAAGTCATTCACAGTTAATTGTCTTGCAGTATTGGGCTCTGCTCTTTTCACTTTGCATCAATTCATATAATTCTTCCCAGGTTCTTCTGAAAGTATCCTACTCATCATTTCTTATAGCAAAATAGTATTCCATACCAATCATACACCACAGCTTGTTGAGCCATTCCCTGACTGATGGGCATCCCTTCAATTTCCAATTTTTTTTTGCCAACACAAAAAGAGCTGCTATAAATATTTTTGCAAATATAGGTCTTTTTCTTTTTTCTTTGATCTCCTTAGAGTACAGTCCTAATAGTGGTATTGCTGGGTCAAAGGGCATGCAGTTTTATAGCCCTTTTGGGCATACTGGATGAGAAGAATGAATCAAATGGGATAATATATGTTTATAATATAATTATAAATCACAAAACATTATACATACATGAGATAGGGATTTACCATCACCTTCAATCAGCGCTGATATATTTTTATGTTGATGCCAATGCATTTGCTGGATAGATGGTTATTTAACATTTAGATTTTAAATCTAAATCTTTTAGTTTTTAAATATCACATTTAATTTCAAATCTAAAACCTTTTTGAAAACTTAAAACAATTAAACCTAAAACTTTAGATTTCAAATCCCACTTGATTTAAAATCTAAGAGTTTTATGAAAACATTTTAAATCTAAAATCTTTAGATTTTAATCCCATTTGAATAAATGGGATCCTAGATTCTGATTTCCACAACTGGGTACAGTTGTTTGGGTTAGCATAAGAACTTGAGGATATTTAAAAGTCTCCATGCCAAGCTGCTCTAAAGTTGGACTGAAAGAGAATATTGAGTGTGGGGTTGTTTCGGTTTGCTAAGTCCTTGACAATGAAGACTGGCCTCTCTGCAGTGAACTGAAATCCCCAGTCACATGAGATACTGGTGAAGTGTCGGTTGAATGGGATGAAATTGCTGTGGGGCTGCATGAACTGTTTTCTATGAAGACCTAAAAAGTAACACATTTGTTTACATGATTCTGAGTTTTGCTTTACCCTTGTGTTTATGTTAGAAATGACTAATAGAGCCCCATCAGAAAGCTATGAGATGGTGGTGTCTGCCAAGATCTGGTGCCAAACTGAAGTTTGATGACTATAGTACCCAGGGCCTGCTTTTACTGGAGAAGGATTAGGTTTTTAGGATGAGATTTTTATTTGTATGCACTGAAAGCAGTATAATTGGAATTTAAGAGCTAAGCAAATTTGATAATAACAAAAACTGGCATTTATGTAGTACTTTTATATTTGCAAAGTGCTTTTATGAAAAGTGGTTTATTTGAGCATTACAGCAGCCTTATGAGTTATTTACTGGTACAGGTATTACTGGCCCCATTTGACAGGTCTGAAACTAGATTCAGAAGCTGCTAAGAGATTTGCCCAAGGGCACATAGAAAATAAAGTGTCAGAGGCTAGATCTGCTCCCTAGGTCTTCCTGACTCCCACAGTATGCCTCTTAAGACTGATGAAAATTCCAAGTGATTTCACCATTGATGATGTGATCTTATTTCAGAAAAGGATTTTTGTTTTCCTTGATCACGAAGGAATTTGGATAGACATTATTAAGAGGACACTTGTTCTTTTGGGGGCATGTTTTCCAGGATAGGGAGGTCGAATGTTTTAAGGCCAGGGACTCTGATTCATTCCTGAAGCCCCCAGGCTTACTTAGCACAGTGTGTAGAACATAGTAGGTGCTTAGTACATAGATTGATTGTTTAAAAGAGCAGGTTCATCACTAGAAAGGGAGATTATTTCTGTTGTATTCTGCTATGCTCAGGCCATGGAGTATTGTGTTCAGTTCTGGGGTCCATATTTTGCAGTAATATTGGCAAGCTAGAGAGTGTCCCAGGAAGCAGTGAGCATGACAAAATACCTTGAGATCATATCCAATGAGGAGAAATTGAAGGAATTAGTAATGTTCAGTTAGGTAGGAGAAGAGAATCTTAGAGGGCATGGTAGCTATATTCAAGTATTTGAAGGATACTTATCTGTGGGGAAGAGGGGTTAGATTTATTCTGCTTGGTCCCAGAAGACAGAATGAGGACTGATCACTAGGTAAACATTGCAAAGATGGAGATCCAGGCTTGATATAATGAAAAATGACTGTGTAATTAGAGTCCCAGGATGTAGTGGGTTGCCCAAAGAGGGGCACTTGTCTTCAGGTAAAGGTTGGACAGTCAATGATAGGGGATGTTGAAAAGGTTTTATGGTTAAGATTCAAGTTGAACAGGGGCGGTCAGGTAGCACAGTGAGTAAGAGCACCCACTTAGCACCCAGACACTTAGCACCCACCCAGAAACACCTGGCCGTGTAACCTTGAGCAAGTTACTTAACCCCGATTGCTCAGGGGTGGCCAGGTGGCTCAGTGAGTAAGAGTACCGGCTCCAGTGTTGGGATGACCTGGATCAAATCCGGGCTCAGATACTCAGCACCACACCCAGAAATAACTGGCCGTGTAACCTTGAGCAAGTTACTTAACCCCGATTGCTTTTAAAAAAAAAAAAAGATTCAAGTTGAACTAGATGCCCCCTGAAATCTCCCTTGGCTCAGATTTCTGGAATTCATTCTCTTTTTTGTCTCTATGCTTAAAAAAAAATGCTAGTGTTCTTTTGTGTAAACTGAATTGTCGTTCCCATTGTTTTGGCTTATGGACACAAAACTTTAATTGTTCTATGTAAAGTGAGCAGAGCAAGAAAATCTTAACACAGATTGGCCTCTATAAAGAACAGTGAAACTGTTTTAGTCATTTAGTCAAGTTTCTCACCTCCACCTTTTCTAGCCAGGTTTTATCCTCATTCCATCTGTTGTGAGTACCTGTTTATTACTGACTTCTGAAAGGGATGAGGTGGGGTAGCTAGGTCTCTTTCCCATCTGTAAGCCCTCTGAGCAGCTTGACTTCTTGCTTGGGGTAGATAAGACAAGTATTTGCCATTGAATTCCAAACACTACCCTCTGGAGTCTGGGACTCTTGCCTTCTGGATTCCTTTCTCATTGCCCTTTCCTCCCTCTTTCAAATTCAGCTGCCACAGGAATCCAGGGTGTTGGGTCAGATTCACAGAGTCCCCACAGAGTTCTGGGATGGAATGGGCCTGTCTACTTGCTGACAGGCCTGTTAGAAATGATCATTCTGTTCCTTTTTGCAAGGATTCGTAGGACCATAGGTTTTAGTTCAGGTCCAGTGAAAAAAGGTGGGAGATATTTATACGAATGTACTTTGTCAAAGGACTAGTGGGAGAGAACTCAGAGGGACAAAAAAGGGATCTTTCTAGTGTATTATTTCATGATTCTAGTCAAATGAAGGGTCCTCTAATATTTCAGAGGTCTATGCCCACTGATGTAGGCCCTCCGTCCAACAATGCAGAGAGAAAACTATGTGTGCTCCTACTATGTAAATCAATACATGTCTGTCACAAATCATTCCCAAGTGGTCTACCCAATGTGCTGAGGGTCTTCTGATTGATCTTTCAACATTGCATTGATACCAGTAAAATATGAGGGCTATTCCTGAGATATCCCTTACTCTCCAGTGCTGGATGCAGAGATTTAAGGGATAATGTTTTCATTGTCTTCTTATTTAGCCTATGAACCCAATTTCTAGGGTATTTAAATCTATGTAGTAGCTTCCTCTATCCAACACCACCCTCCCCTACCCCCCAACCTGCCCATACATGTTAGAACTCTTTCCTCAAATGGAAAAAAAGGAACTTCTTCAGGTATGTTTTTTCTAGTAGACATAGTTATAGCTTTCCCATTCCAGGTATTATGGGATGTTCTTTAGTAGAACTGAGACCTCATGGGAGCCTTTTACCACTACTTTGGCTCAACTGGCACAATCTCACTTGGGTCTTTCCTACTCAGTGGTCTTGGGTCTGAGCCTCTCTAGTCTCTTGGTTTCAGAGCAGACATGGCTCTTCTCATACTTCTGATGAGCAGAGAGTCAACAACTTTAGTGTTTCCAGTAAAGTGGAGGATCACCTGATCTTACTATCTGTTCTGTAAGTGTAGTGTAAGAAACACTGAGCCTTATCTTCTGCCCTCCTGTTATGTTCTCCAGACCTCTGGGAATAGCCATGTGCCTTGATGGGAAGACTTAAGAATCTCAAGATCCTTCCATCTACCCTATAGTTGAACCTTTCTACAGGACCTATCTCAAGGAGTTTCTCAATTTCTAAATTTTGAAAAATAGAGCCTAGGCCCATTGTAAATATTTAAGATATGCTTTTCATTCATCCATTTACTCATTACATAGGTTATTGAACAATAGAAGAGAGGGTAAGGATGAGTGTGAGGAATCATGAGATTAGGTTTATGGAGGAGAAATTACCTCTTTCTTTTCCTTAAAAAAATGGATAATTTTTGTTTTTGAATCACTTTCATTGTCAAATATATTTCTCCCTTCTTCCTTATTCAGAGAGCCATGCTTTGCAACATATAATAAATAAAAAAGAATGAAAGTGATTCAGCAAAACTAATCTACATATCAGCTGAGTCTGACAGTATGTACCATGTTTTGTACCCATAGTGCTCCTCCATCAAAGGAAGGAAGGTATATTTTTTCATCTCTTCTTTGGATCTCTTATCAAGAGGAAAACAAGGTCTTAGCAACAGTGTGTTTTTCTTTAGTTTTTAGTTTTTCTTTTTGGAGGGGGGAAGGCAGGACAATTGGAGTTAAGTGACTTGTCCAAGGTCACACAGCTAGTAAGTGTGTCAAGTGTCTGAGGTCAGACTGGAATTCAGGTCCTCCTGATGCCAGGGCTGGTACTCTATTCACTATGCCACCTAGCTGCCCCTGCAGTGTATCTTTCTTAAAAGAAACCAGTAGACACTAGTGACTAGTCCCCAGTCAGCCTTTGTCTGGATTCAGATTCTGTCTCCCCTGTGGAACCCTGTAACTGTTTAGTTAGGAGAAAACAGGAAGTCCTGCTCAAATTTCTTCCACAAAAGATTTGTTTGTGTCTTAAGTAGTCATCTGTGTTTCATAATCCCCCACCCATCATTCCCAAATCAAATTTTTAAAGCTACATTTATCACATAACAGTGAAAAAACATCCATTTCCCCATTCCATTTCATATAGTACACAAACCATCCTCAGTCTATTTTCTTTTCTAGAGTTTATCTCCCCCTAAAAGTAATGAATTGGCTGACCTTTTATCTTTAGGCTATGGTTTGTGGTTTTTAAAGCTTTCCAAGATCAACTTGGTGATGAATGCGGTTTGGCATCTTAAATTGCTAATTCACTATCAAGCTGGATCGTTTCAAAAGCAATTAGTGTTCAAATAAAGTCTGTATTCTTTGCATTATTGTTTTTATTTGGTGTAAGCCTAATGCTACCTTTTAAATGCCATTATTAGTAATCAAGGAACTTACTTTAGCCCTCTTCCTAATATTTTATTTCCTCAACTGAAAAGGAAATATTCCATTTGAAAGCTGTTTTTCTTTTTTTAAGTGCACCCTTATAAAGTGTACTTTCAAAAATTCTGACAAAAGAGTCTCTCTAAGTCTAAAGCTTGAACTCAGTCTTATTTTAGCTTGATGGAAGCTTTTCAAATACCTTCCAAAGTTACTTGTGGCATTTTCCCCCCTATGGTAGATCCCATTAATGAGAAGAGACTCAAAGAGAGACATTAATTAAAATCAGAATGATTAATTTCATTATGTCTGAGTCAGTATAAATGAACTCCAGTGTCAGTAACCCTGTTAGACCTCCTTCCTCTGATTTATTCCAGTAATTGAGAGTTTATCAGACATCCCTAAGAATTCCAAAAGCCCATTTTCAAAAGAGGGAGGAGGAGGGAGGTGGTGAGAGCATGCAAGGTTCCAGTTATTTAGGAAATGCTTATTAGTCTATTATAGTCTTACCCTTTTTATGCCATCACCCAAGACACAGCAGAGCTGGCAAAGAAGTAACCCAAGTCATCTACTTCAGAAAGGCAAGCTCACACACAAATTTGTGGATACAAATGAGCAGGTTTCAATTTGTCTGAGCTTCATGGATGGAAAACTATAATTAGTTATATGTAATATATATATATATATATAAAACTATAGTTATATATAACTACATATTATATATTAATTTATATTATGAATAACTATAGTTACATAAAACTGTATGTAACTATGATTAGTTATATAAAACAACAGATATACTCTTATTGATAGGAGATATTTAGAATGGAGGTTCTACAACTGAATTATCAGGTGGGCTGTTTTTTTTTAAAGCTTCAATAAGGATAAATCTCTGTTGTGTCATTTTATTTGTGTCCAATACTTTGTGACCTCATTTGTGGTTTTCTTGGCAAAGATACTGGAGTGGTTTCCCATTTCCTTCTTCAGATCATTTTATAGATGAGGAAACTGAGGCAACCAGGGGTAAGTGACTTGCCCAGGGTCACACAGCTGTTAAGTGCTGAGGCTGCATTTGAACTCGGAGTTTTCCTGCCTCCAGGTCCAGTTCTCTGTCCACTGCGCCTAGCTGTCCCACAGAATAATCATAGTTGGGTAGATGAGTTTCAGTAAACCGTCTGTACCAAAAAATGCTGAAAACCAAATGACCATATACCATTTGATTACTTTGCCTGAAATTGAAGGAAGATTTGTGAACTGCTTTACAATTTTAATAGACCCTTGCCTGATTCTGCTCCATCACTGCATATTAACTACTGACATTTTTCTTTTCCTAATTCTAGTTATGTAACATAACGACGTAAAGAATACTACATAATACTATATAAAGTATGAGTAAAGATGGTCTTGCTTTTTTGTTTCTATTCTCTAGATACTAAATAATTTACTGTTCCGCAATATATCCTTCCTCCCTCCCCCAAGGCTTTTAGGGGAATACTTGTGTTATTTCATCTCTTGTCTTCATGGCTTTGTACAGGATCCCCCTCTCACTCCTATGTCTGGAAAATAGTCTTCTCCTTCTCTTTCTTCTTCTCCTGCTTCTCTCCTCCTCCTCTTCATCTCTTCCCCCTTTTCCTTTTCTTTTCTCCTCTTCCCCCTCCTCTTTTGTCCTCCACCTCCTTCTTCTTTTTCTTCTTCCTTCTTTTTCTATCACACATGTTGTTTTCTCCCAATAATGTAAATTCCTTAAAGGTAGGGAATGTATCATTTTTATCAATATTCCCAGTGCCTAGCACATTCCAATGCCTGTCATATTAGTAAGTGCTTAATTAATAATTGTGGAAGGATTGATTTATATTTTAATTTCCCAATAATGATTTTTAGAAGACATTGAAAATATTCAAGGGTATCACACTTGGGCTTATTTGCCAATGATTACTACTTTTTCCTGCTTAACATCTAGCTGATTATCCTTGGGTCAAAAGTGATGCAGGTTCCTTTTGGTAGGAAACAGCTTTAGTTTTCTCAAATATAGTACACTATGTTCTATACTTGCCAATACTCCAGAACATGAGCCATCTTCTCTAATCACACGGAACTCCCTAATTTGTCCACCTGACGCCCTTTATACTCCTTGTTTCATTGGTTTGGTTCGTGCTCTTAATTTACCTCCCTCCTTTTCATAACCAATCCACATCCTAGCGGTGGAGCTGCTGCAGTGAGAGGACCTGGTTTCCACCCCTGCTCAGTCATTTATACTACCTACTACTCAGTCATCCTAACTGGTTGACTTTGAGCAAGTCACTTTGCGTTTCTGGGTCTCAGTTTCCTCATCTGTAAATGAAAGGGGTTGAATTAGATGATGTCTAGGGTTCTTCCAAGCTTCGAGTAGATTTCATGATCTAGTTCTTTTAAATCCAAATTCACAACATCCTTTTCCTTAAAGCCTCTCTGAAAATCCCAGCCTACAATGATTATTCCTATTTTCTAAAGTCCTTTTTAAAGTTAGCTTGCTCTACCCACTCAAGCCCTTAATTTGTTTCCTTATTTGGGTCCTGAGTTGTATACTCATGTATACCTTGGCTTTTCAATGTGATTCAATGGCAGGAACTGTATTTATTTTCTACATTTTTTGTTTCCCTCATAGTGCCCAACACAGTGTTGGGTACACAGTAGGTTCTTAATGAATACTTGCTGATTGATAATTAGCTAGCAATTAAAACAGTGAAAGTTTTCATTTTCCCAATGGTAATTGGGTAGGATCTTTAACTTTCCATCTGTGCTAACTTCACAGGTTTTTAGTGTGAATCAGAGGCTTGTAAAGTTGTCATTTCAGCATTTGCCACATGCAGAAACACTCCTAGGCCCAAGGAAGTGATTGAATAGCTGTGGTCTCTGAAAACAATCACTGCTATTTCACAAACTGAGGTGATCTTTTAAGTAGGATGAGGAAAAACACAGTATTTGGAATCAAAGGACCTGGGTTCAAAACCTAGCCCTTCTACTTTCTACCTATTTTGACTGTAGACAAGGCATTTTTCCCCTCTGGGCCTCCATTTTTTTTTTAAATCTGAGAAGTAAAGAGATTGGGCTAAATAATCTCTAAGCTACTTTTCAGTACCTAAATCTATGATACTAGAAATTTTGTGGTCACTTTAGTCTATTTCGAGGAGTGCTATAGAATGATATAAACAGAAATCTATCTTACTCATTTTTATTTTTAATCTCAACAGTACCTTGGAAAGTACCTTCCACATAAGAGGTGCTCAGTAACTGTGAAATAGAACTGATTGAATTGAAAGTGGTTGATTTCCTAATACCATCTCATAGGTGATATAAAGAAGAATTCGTGAGTCTTAGCAACCAGACTATGGAAACCACTCTGATGACTTGTTGGTGAACAGTTGAATTAAACAAATATTTATTAAATTCTTACTGTGTGTTAGGCATTGGGGATACAGAAACAAAATCGAAACAGGCCTTGCTCAAGGAGTCTTACATTCTACTGGCAATGCAATATGCATGCAACTATTAGTACAAGGTAATATGAAGGGAAGAATGCTAACTGGGGATGATCAGGAGAGGCTTTAAGGAGTATTTCATAACTGAGATGAGTCTTTAAAGGAGGTCAAGGATAGAGACTCTGTCTTCCTCTTCATGTCTTCCTCTAGAAGGTCCTCTGGACTTTGACTTTCTGGGAGGTCATGATGAAGAGGGTGTACATTGAAAGCATGGGAGATAGCTTGTGTTAATGCTTGGAGGGGGAAAATGGAGTGTTGAATTGGGGCAACTTCTAGTTTGGATTGGCTGCACTAGAACATAAGGTTTGGGAAAGGAAGTAGTAAGACAAAAAAAAAAAAACAATAAAGGTAAATAGGTTCCAGACTGTAGCAGGGTCTTCAGCATTAGACTAAGGAATTTGTATTTTATCTTTGCTGCAGTGGGCAGTCATTGAATACTTTTGAGCAGGGGAGTGACATGATCAAAGAAACATTTATGCAATAAGGGGCACTTTGTTATTGGAGGACCCACATCCACCTTCATCATGTATTGGGAAGAAACAGTTTTATGAATCTTATAAGAAAACTAATATGCTGACCCTTGGCAAAATGACCAGTGAGGACGAGAAGGCACAATACCATCTTCTTCCCAAGTGGTTATAGTGGTCTCTAAAAATGCATAGGTCCTTTATTTACCCTAGGTATAGATGGAATCCTTGGGTTCTAGACTCCATACCCAAGTTTGACAATGGCTGAAGAGAGAGGAAGAAAAGCACTTATGTGGAATTACATTGGAGACCCTGAAGCTTTTTGCAGAGTTATTTTATAGGGATGGGTATTTTAGGGAGGGCAGGTTATTTGATGCCTGATTCCAAAATCTGCAGACAAGTCTTGTTTTGCCAGTTCAGACATAATGTCCTACCAAGAAGGAGAGGGGGGAAAAGTGCTTTATAGATATTCTCAAGGCCAGTTGAAGAAAGGCAGCCCTGATAGCATTGTATGAAACACTTGCCCAGCATGACCTCATTTGGAAGAAGAATCTATTAACAGAGACTGCAGCCTTAGAATATTGTAATGAAGGGAAGAGACCAGGACATGAACTTGCCAGATAGGTAACTACCCATAGGTCACATGAAAAATTTAGCCTACTTACTGTGCTAGGAAATAAAACCTGACCTGCCATCAATCTGGTTCTCTTAGATGAACCATGTAATGTGATCTAAAAGCTTATATATATGTATATATATATATATATATATGTATGTATGTATTTTTTTTGGAGGTGTTAAGGCAAGGCAATTGGCGTTAAGTGATTTATCCAAGGTCATGCAGCTAGTAAGTATTGTGTCAGGTGTCTGAGGTAGAATCTGAACTCAGGTCCTCCTGACTCCAGGATTGGTGCTCTATTCACTGCACCACCTACCTGCCCCATAATATTGTCTTTTAAGTCACACATAGCAATTGGAGATTCTTGGAGTTGGTGAGACTCTTTACGGTGATCTCTAGGCAAATCTCTAGTCCTTTGTAGAAGTCTACTGAAAACCTAACCTAGCAGCCCTTGCTTGAGACTCCACTTGAATGTTCCCAATGATGGATGCTCATGGCTTTTCCAGACTGCCTGTTCTATAACAGTTGATTAGTAGACTCGGATTGGTACAAAGATAGCGTAAGTAGACTGTTGCATAAGATGATCTTAGAGGATGAGCTGTCAAAGAAAATCCTCCTCTTAGTAAACATTGTGGTAGTTGTCCCTCATGCTTGAAGAGCGCCAACATGACATCATTATGTTGAGATCGAGGTACGGTGTGTCCAACTATGACTGATCAGACCAGTATAAGCTCGGAATGCTCTACCCCAGGTCAGGAAGAAGTAGTCCATATGAACATTTGGAATGGAGGTGTTCGTCTATAAATCTGCACATCTCATGTTTCTTTTGAGCTTCTACAGTTCTGTTTTGCTCAGAGAGTGCAGCGCCTTCTTGGATGCAGGCACACCATGCTGGGTGTTCCTAAGCTAGTAAATATTGTACTACCCACATGGAAGCTGTATCTAGGTCCTGGTGAAATTGAAAGGTGAAGCAAGATGATTTGTGGGTAGTAGATCTATTAAGTAAGCATTTTCACATAGTACACACATATGCATGCACACATACACACATGTTTACAGATGTAACAGCAGCCCATCTGTACTGTATATCTTTACTTATTAGTAATTTAGGGTGTTATGCCTCAGAGAGAGGTTAAATGACTTCCCTACTTCCCATAGCTAGTATGTATGTGCCAGAGGTAGTATTTAACCCATATCCTCCCAATTCCAATGATGGACAGAGATTCATTATTTTTTATTGCCTTTCACACACACAGAGTCCATCACAGGATAATAAGATTATAGTTTTAGAATTGTGGGAGACCTTGGAGATTACATAATCTAACCTTTTCATTTTATAGATGAAAAGATTGGGGCAGTTAAGTAGCATAGTAGATAGATTGATAGACCTGGATTTAGGAAGACTTGAATTTGAATCTTGTCTCTGGGTTAGTCATTTAAACTTTCTCAGCCTCAGATATCTTCATCTATAAAAATGGGGGTGATAATAGCGTCTACCTCATAGGGTTCTTGTGAGATGAGACAATGAGACAATAAATGTAAAGGGGTTGACAACTTTTAAGTACTGTTCAAATTCTAGTTATTATTATTTTGTGAATGAAGAAGCTGCTGTCCATAAAGCATAGGCCACTTGTCCAAGGTAGCACTGGTGACAGAGTGAGAGAGCTGAACCCCTATCCAGTCCTCTTTCCATTGTCCCATGCTATTTATGTATACACATAAAAATCACGGGTGTATATAGTAATGATATTATATATCCTTAGATGATATATCATTGTAATAGAATGTTATTATATTATTATACCATTATGACATATAATTCTATATAATATAATATCCTTATATAACATATCATTATCATATCATATATAATATAGTGTTATATTATATAACATTATATATGATATTATAAATTATAGTATATCATTATATAATGATATATCAGAATATGTTATTATGTATAATATTATAATATATAATTATATAATATCAATATATAATTATATTATATAAAATATAATATCCTTATATGATATATCATAATATAATGTTATTATATTTATTATACTATACATAATATTATCATATTATACCATTATGACATATTATTATGACATGTAATAATTATATATCATATCATTATATTAATATATTATTATGATATAATAATTGCCAATATTTGGTAGCACTGGTGATAGAGTGAGAGATCTGAACCCAAATCCAGTACTCTTTTCACTAGACGGTTTCCTTTATACACATAAAAGTCACATATGTATATAGTAAAATATTTTATATCATTATAATATATTATTGTACCATATATAATATTACCATATTATATCCTTATGCTATATATAATATATTATGACATATAATAATTATATATAATAATATGCCACAATAGTTATATTAACATATTATTATGATATAATAATTACCAGCATTTATATAGCATTTTAAGGTTTGTGAAGAGTTTTATAAGGATTATCTTATTTGGTTATCACAATAAACCTGGGAGGTAAGTGCTTTTATTTTCCCTACTTTACAGTGGAAGCTGCGACTGAGGTTAAATGAACTTGTCCAGGATTGCTGAATTAGTAAATATCCAAGGCTGAATTTGAACTTGGGCCTTCCTTACCACACTGAACCACCTACCTACCTGCCTCCGTGTATGCCTGTACGTCCATGAATACATCTGTCATTTTGGAAATTGTAGCTATGTGCTTTGTAAAGAGGGATATATTTTGATATTAATATGAACTTTTTAATCACAGGTAGCTCAGGAGGACTTTTATATCCTGCTAATCCAAAAGAGAAAGAGTACCCCATGGGCAGCAACAAAATCTTATTTCTCTTTGATTTAAATCCCAGCAGGATGAAAACCGGTAAAAAAAAAAATGTTGAAAATATATAGTTGGAAAAAACAAACAGCTTGAGGGACTTTCAGACAAAGGGGAACATATATAAGTTTTTCAGCGAAAAAGGGCTAAACAAAGTTTGGAGTTAAGTGGAGTTTAATCTGTGTGGTTGCAGGGAGGGCCAGGGAGAGTTCAGATTGTGGAATGTGAGACTGGCCATTTACGCAGAGCTTCAGATTTTGCAAACTGTCCGCATCTTTTTGCTTCACGGACTTGAAGGAAGGAGCAAGGTCCTGGGATTCATTATCAGATGGGGGTTCATTATTCTGGAAGCAGCCTGGTTGAATGTGACGGCTGTCTCATAGAGCTGCAATCCCCATTCCATATGTCCATTCTTTCATGAGTCTGACCTGAAACTCCTTGATGTCCCTATTAGAAGTCGTTACTTTATTTTGAATCACCCAAGGTTTCTGGGAGTGGAATGGCTTAAACCGTTATTACTGACAGAAGTACACAAGTGATGAATTAAAATGGTCAGAAAATACCGAATATTTCCATATTGGGGGACAATTGTTCTTTTTTATGATAGCTTAGCAGCCTTTTTTTCCCCAGCATGCCCCATTTCCTTATAAAAATCATAATATGTACCATATGTGTAAATAGGAGAGGGAAAGAAAGCTTAACAGATAACCTGAGTGGAGCTGTGAAATCAGACATCTGCTTTGAGCCAAGTTCAGATGTGGCCTTTCTTAGAGCCCTGGGATGCGAAACCAGGTTAACTTTCCCTTGGACGTTTAGCAGGTGAATGTTCTCTGCCTGGCAAAGGCAGTGGTGCCACGCCCAAATAGAAGTGAACCCTCAGTAACAGTGATTTAAAGCACCCCAGTCCTGGGACTCTTGGGTGATTCAAAACAAAGTAACAACTTCTAGTAGAGATGTCAGAGCATTTCAGGTGAGACTCAGGTAAAGATGGGCATATGGGATGGGGACTGTAGCTCCCCAAGGCCACGTTGTTGACATAAAAAACCACAAATTAACATTATCTGTGTTGCATTGTATTTTTATGTTGTTAAACATTTTGCAGTTACATTTTAATCCGGTTCCTGCTGTACTGTGGAGTTTTGCAGGCTACTTGGGGACCACAGGCAGCCAGTCTGATTTACTGATGGACTGTGAGATTTGGAGTCAGGAAGATTCTAAGTTCAAATCCTGGCTCAGATACTTAGTAGCTTGGTGACCCTGGGTAGGTCACTTATCCTCAGTTTCTTCATCTATAAAATGAGAGGATAGGATTTGATTTCTAAGGACTCTTGTGGCATTAAATCTATGAACCTGTGGACAAGAATAGGGATGGGGAAAGTGTAAAGAATAAAAGAGAATTCAGGGAAGTAGACTAGACAATCACTTAGTAGCTTGGTATTGTCTATAGTTCCAGACAGATCAGCTCCAGTTTTATAACATGTTGTCTTAGAGAGTTTGTGACTTGACTGGGGTTATATAGCTAGTATGGGGTCAGAAACAGGACTAATACCACAGTCTTCTTCACTTTGAGGCTGGTTCTTTATCTACTACCCAATAATGCCATAGCTGTAGGAAGCTCAATGTGTTTGTTACCCAATTACCAAGTCAAATTGGTTTGGTTTCTCACCTGAAAGATGAGGGGCTGCCTTACAGTCAACCCTCTTTTTTTTTTTTCCTTTTTGGAGGGTGTAAGGCAGGGCAATTGGGGTTAAGTGACTTGCCCAAGGTCACACAGCTAGTAAGTGTTAAGTGTCCGAGGCTGGATTCAAACTCAGGTCCTCCTGACTCCAGGGCCAGTGCTCCATTCACTGTGCCGCCTATCCACCCCCAAGTTCCCTCATTCTTATGTGGAGAACCCCAGGAGCATTGTAAGGACCAGACATTCCTTCTGATAAGGGAGGCATAACTTTCCTCCCCTTTTCTTTTCTTTATTGTTTTTGGTTTGGGGAGGGCCTTTACCAAGTAGCCAGATGGGCAGGGTATTAATATATAAGTGTTTGCTGAATGAATTAATAAATTGTGGAGAGGGTCATAAGTAGAATGTTTTGACCATGATAGCTCACCGATGTCTGTAAGGGTTATAATTTGTGCTGGTGGAGAGAATTTCCACAAAGATGAAATTATGGATCATTCTGAGATTCCATTTAAATGGAATCATTGGTTTAGAGCTAGAAGGGGTGTTATTGGCCATATAGTCCCATCCTTTCATTTTATAGATGATGAAACTGATTTTAAGCGATTTGTTCAGGGTCAAATGGTAAGTAGAAGACGTGAAAGTTTTTGGTTCTTAGTTGAAGACTTTCAATGAGTGTTAACATTCTGTATGGACCAGTTCATTTGTGTATACCATACACATTTTGACTGTGATTATTTCTGGGAGTAATTTCCTATCATCAATGAAAAATGGAGATTTATAATACATAAGATAGAAAGGGGTCAAGTCTGCAATAACCACATAAAACATCCTTCAAATCATATTGAATCTTCAAAGTGGTGATGATGTAAGTGATTTAAACTTTTGATTATGTTTTTTTTTTTAACCAACCACAGATCTATTTTCTCTCCAGGCAAAAGTACATCTATCATAACCTTTTGAAACACAAATTCTTGCCTGGGACTTGTCACTTAAAATGGGAAAAATTTGATAAGTAAATAGATGCAATATAATAAATTGATTTTATCCCCCAAGAGCATTCAAAACTTTAAAAAAATCTCTAAGAAACTCATTTGTAACTACATACAGGGATAATGAAGCAGAGTGATCATTCACGATTGGAATTCCAATAGTTTACTGTCTTGTTGAATGAATGTAAATGTATCTTGTAATTGTGGAAAGCATACCCCTTTTCTTCTACTCCGTACTTACACTTTGTAGTTAGGGATTTTGTTTCTGGCAGGGGTAGTGAGGAAGATTTAATAGAGCTGATCAGGGAAATATTCATTACTCACTATTCCTCCCTGGCCCAGTTTTTCTTCTGTCCTTCGGGTGTTGATAAACATTCAGGCATTAAAAACCTCTTTTCCCTAAGCTGTGCTCTGTCAAGCTTCTGATGACTAAGCTGTAAGAGTGATGGGAACCTTAATGAGGGAGTAGGTGACCCAGAATCCCTGGGTGGGGTCATGTGGATTTAGAGAGTTGTCATATCATATTAAACTTTTTTTCAGGAGATAAGAATCACAGTAGACTAAATTGCTGAAAGACTATTCTCATTCCCATCATTTGGTGCTTTTTGGTAGCAGAAGAATTAGAGCTGGGGAAAGCCAGACTAAGAGAAATGAGACTTCTCATAGGGAAAATCAGGTGTGCCTTTAGAAGCACCAGTTAAACTCATTATTGTTGGTGAGGGGGAGTTTTTTCATTTTTTGAGGTAGACCAAAGTGGTCAGATATGCAACCACAATGTCATTCTAGTTGAGGTAGATTGTTGACACTCATTGGACCCCTTTGTAAGGGTCTTGTGGTCCTTAGGAAGGTTTTTGGTCTATGGGAGGGATGATGACTAGGGGTTGAGTGAACATAGAATAGCAGCAGTGCCCACTGAGGTAAATGTTGGAAGACTATGTTGGGTGGGTCAGTGCTTTACCAAGATATTTTGAGTTTAATGACTTGAGAGTCAAGTAAGGAATTGTGAATCTGACCTCTGACACCTATTGGCTATTATCACAAGGTTGTTCAATCTCCCTAAATCTCACTATCCTCACATGCAAAATAAGGATGATAACGCCTATATTACTCACTTTACAAGGTGGAATTAAAGAAATATTTATTTGAAGTCTAGTTTTGACCATTCTAGCTGCATGACCATCTATATAAATGACTTAACTTCTCAGAACTTCAGGATACTATCTTAAGACTCAGTTATAGGGGGAGGCCAGGTAGCACAGCGAGTAAGACCACCGGCCCCAGTGTTGGGATGACCTGGGGGATCGAATCTGGGCTCAGACACTTAGCACCCACCCAGAAACACCTGGCCATGTAACCTTGAGCAAGTTACTTAACCCCAATTGCTTAGGGGCGGCCAGGTGGCTCAGTGAGTAAGAGCACTGGCTCCAGTGTCGGGATGACCTGGGGATTGAATCTGGGCTCAGATACTTAGCACCACACCCAGAAATAACTGTTCATGTAACCTTGAGCAAGTTACTTAACTCCAATTGCTTAAAAAAAAAAAAAACTCAGTTATAGTCAACTGATGCTTTGTGTTGGCGAAGAGGGTCTCCACACTAGAAGTTTCCTACAATGATGACATAACAGACTTAGATCCTTCCCCTTCCTCCACCTCCTGATTTTAATGACCAAGCAAGTAAGCAAGTAATGTGCTAGGCATTGTGGACAGAGCAGAAATAGCCCCTGATCTCAAGGAGCTTACTTTGTAATGTAGGAAAAAACATGTAAATATTATATTGGTGGCTATACTATACATATATGTATAGGCATTTGAAAATACATATAGATATAAAGTGACTTGGGGAAGGGAGGGTTAAGTGACTTGTCCAGGGTCACACAGATAGTAAGTGTCTGAAGTTAGATTTGAACTCAGATCTTCCTGATTCTAGGCCCGGTGCTCTATCCTCTGTGCCATCTAACTTCCCCATACTTCATTAACTCATCCTTAAAGGGAGGGCATTGGGTTATATGATCTTTGAGAATCCATTGAACTTAAGCCTATCATCCTGTTAATCTCAAGGCAGGACGATTCTCATTTTTTCCTCTTCTCTGTGTCTCCCTCCTGTCCCACTCCTTGGCCACCTACTTAGATTTGTACATTTTATCTCTCCTGCTTGAATATATATTCCCTGAGAGCAAGGACTTTCACATTTTTTTGTCTTCTATCTCCTATGCCTGGTCCAAGTAGGCACTTATTGATTGATTGAAGTGCATACAAAACTAGAATGAATTAAGTAGGTAGCAATATGAATACAGGTCATTTGGAGGGAAAAACAGCAGCAGATATGGGGAACAGGGATGGATGGCCTCAGGCAGAAGGTATTTGAGATGGGCTTTGAAGGCAGCTAAGGATTCCAAGAAGCAAAGGGAAGAGGGAGCACATTCCGGGCATAGAGGACAACCCTTGCAAAGACGCAGGGATGGCAGATGGAATGACACATGTGAGGAAGAACAAGAAGTCATTCTAGCATGACTGGACCATATGTGGAGGGAACTAATGTGTAATCAGGCTGAAGAGATAGGTCAGGGCCAGGTTGTGAGGGATAGAATGCCAAGCAGAGGAGCCGATATCTGATCCTAGAGGTAATAGGGAAGTATGGAAGCTTATTGAGAAGGGGTGTGGCATGGTCAGCTCTCTGCTTTGGGAAAATCACTGTGTCAGCTGCATGGAGGATAGATTAGAGAAAGAAGAGATGAGGGAGAGAGGTCAATTGGGAGGCCAGTGCAGTAGGCCTGGGGAGAACTACTGAGGATGCAGTAGTCTTGGGGAGAACCTGAGGACCTGGGCTCCTGAGGTGCAAATGCGGGTGGAGTGAAGAGGAGCATTGTGGGAGAGTGCTGTGGTTTTGACAGATGATTGGATATGGTGGACTGGCGTCAAGGAGTCATAAAACAGTGATTGAAGGGATGGTTATTGTTGTCCATCCTTCGTTTTCAAGGAGGACCAATGACATGAGGAAGGTGATGTCTTGACTTGCAAGTGATTTGGATTTAAGTGAGGCAGGTTTGTGCAAAGTCATCAGTGTCACTTTCTCTTCCAGTCATTGGACTAAAGTGGCAAGACCTATAGGTCAAGACAACTGGTGATGAACCTGGATGCAGTGAGAGACCTTGGCCTTTTTAAGAAGGGATGGTAGTTCTCTGACAGATATATACAAATAAAGCCCGCAAGGGGTGGGGAGAGTAAAGATAATGAGTTCTGTTTTGCACATGTTCTATTGGAGATGTCTCTGGGACAGTCAGTTTTAAGTGTTCAATAGATAACTGGTGATGTGGGATTAAAGATCAAAGAAAAGACTGAGTCTGAATGTGTGTATCTGGGAGTCATCTGCACAGAGATGATAATTAAACCTTTGCGAGTTGATGAGGTCACCAAGAGATAGTGAAAAGAGAGGAGAGTTGGTGGCCTCCGGGAACACCAGCAAGCAGGGAGAATGGTTTGGATGCAGAATTAGCAAAAGGAGGCTATAAATGGAGAAGAGAAGTCAGACTGATAGAATGAGAACTGGGAATGAATAGTGCCACTAAAGACCAGAGAGGACAGAGTATCAATAGACCAGCTAACATTTATTAAGAGACTGCTATGTGCCAGGCATTGTGCTAAGAGACAAAATAACAGTCCCTGCCCTCAAGGAGCTTACAATCTAACAGGGAAAACAACATGCACCAAATATATACAAAGCAAGCCATCTACAAGATAAATAATAAATAATTAACAGAGGGGGAATTCCCTGTTAATATTCAGGAGCAAAGGTTGTTTAACAGTGCCAAATGCAACAGAGGGGTCAGCATCGGGCGTTGCAGACAGAGAAGAGACCTTCAGATTTGTCAAATAAAAGCTCACTGTTGACTTTGCAGCGTGCCTGCTTCTCCTCCTGGGTTTCCCTCGCCTAGCTCCCGTGCACTTCCAAAGGCAGCGTGGCACAGTGAATAGAGAGTCAGTCTCCTAGCTTGGGCTCAGTGTCTCTGACACATTCTGGTTGTGGGACTCTGGAAGACTCCTTAACCGTTTTGTGTGCTAGTCAATGCTCTAAGAATAAGTTACGGAGAATGCTGGCCTACTTTGAAGAGAGGGAGTTTCTTCATTACATCACTGGCCTAGTTCCTGTCCTGTGCCCTTCTAGCAAGTACTTACCTCTTGGACGTGTCCCCTTATTCATCTGTAGGCTGGCTCTCCCCCAAATTCTTCTGGTCTGCCCTGGACCCGGCCCTGGACTGTCCTATCTTCTTGCTGTCTAAACCCTGGCTCTGACATGAATCTTGTTTACACTATTGATTTGTCCCATATATGAAGAGATTAACAGTTCTGTTAGGCAAAGCTTAGACTGGAATCTCTTGGAGGAATGAGCAGCATTTTCTGGAAATTTACTTAGTCATGTGACTTGTTTTACCTGGAAAGATCTTTGTTTGGTTCTCAGAAGCTTAGCATCATTGTGAAATGACAGGACGCTTTGGTGAGTTATTAGGAAGTTTGCATTTCTGACCCCTCTCACCAAAGAAGTTTGTGAGCATTTCTTGGACTCTTGCCCTCTGCCCTGTTTTTTGCCACTGATCTCATCAATTCCCTATTTTTCTCCTCTCTTTTCCCAAATATTGCCACTCTCTACTCCCATTTCACAGGTGAAGTCCATGGGGTTAAGCACATTTCCACAGAGTGCAGATGACATTGACCGGTGCCAAGGCGAGCCCGAAGACGGAGCATGTCTAACTGTATTTCTTCTCATTGCTGTCATTTATCCAGAGAGGCACTAACATTAATTAACATCAGACCAACAAAACAAACCCCAAATAGGCCAGCTTTCACATTTTCAAAAGTGGCACCAAACTTAGCATGAAAGGAACTGAATTTGGGGCTAGCCCAGCGTTGACTGAGTCTGATTGAATGCTCTGAAACTTTCCCTTTGCTTCTTCTAAAAAATGTGTCTGGTATGAAGTCTGCTGGAGTAGTCCCAGAGGGCTGACAGCTCTCCCTTTGGATTTGGAATGAAAATGAGCTGTGTTCCTCATGAGGCTACTCCAGTGAGCTAGTTAAATAAAACGCAAATGAGACTACAGAACTATGATGCCTTCCCCAGGAGCCTGAAATCTAAGAGACCTTTGAGCTGTGGGATCAAACTGAAGGTTGAATTTTACACAGTGCCTCTTAGGCCGTATTTTACAGAGCAGAATCTGTGCATTTTAAACAAATCTTAATTCTTTTATTTGTTACTTGAGGTCTGAAGTGACTCTTTATGAGAGGAAAACTAAACAAAAAAGAGCAGAATGACAATAAATTATAATGCTTATAGCTGTGGCTTCTCTAGGCCCCATAGAATCTTGGAGTGATAGAATATAGGAAGGGATTGGAGAAATCACCTGTTGTCTGGTCCACGTAGGACTTGAAGCATTAATTTCTTTCATAACATCATTGAGAAACAGTCATCCAGTTACCACTTGAAATAGCTCAGAGACAGGAACCTTTCTACGTACTGAGACAGCCATTCCATCTTTACTTCTTAGAAAGTTTTAAAGGCCCTGACTACATAGTGATGGATTTTGGTCACATAAAGCTGAGAGAATTGAGCATCATAGGTTTTGGAATTAGAAAATATCTTAAAGGTTAGATATTCCAACCTTGTCTTTTTAGAAATGAGGAAAATGATAGTTATAGATAAGTCCAAAAGTTAGAGCTCTATTAGTAACCTTGTTAATTGGCCCAGGTGTGGAGAAATCTCTCTCTCTCTCTCTCTCTCTCTCTCTCTCTCTCTCT
>NW_027186457.1:11288452-11321019 GCF_028583685.1 Petaurus breviceps papuanus | reverse complement strand
CCTTCCTTCCTTCCTTCCTTCCTTCCTTCCTTCCTTCCTTCCTTTCCGTTTTTTTTTTAAAGCAATTGGGGTTAAGTAACTTGCTCAAGGTTACACAGCCAGTTATTTCTGGGTGTGGTGCTAAGTATTTGAGCCCGGATTCGATCCCCAGGTCATCACGACAGTGGGGCCGGTGCTCTTACTCGCTGTGCTACCTGGCCTCCCCATCTTTGTTTCTTTGTTTCTTCGTTTCTTTGTTTCTTTCTCTCTCTCTTTCTCTCTCTCTTTCTCTCTCTCTCTTTCTTTCTTTCTTTCTTTCTTTCTTTCTTTCTTTCTTTCTTTCTTTCTTTCTTTCTTTCTTTCTTTCTTTCTTTCTTTCTTCCTTTCTCTCTCTCTCTCTCTTTCTTTCTTCCTTTTTCTCTTCCTTCCTTTCTTTCTTTTTTCTTTCTTCCTCTTCTTCCTTTATTTCTTTCTTTCCTTTCTTGAAAAAGCTGAGCTAAAGGATATGTGGAAAAGGGAATTTGTTCTTGAGTATTCTTGTTCTTCTTGCTTTCATCCTGGCTGGGATTTATCCTGAGGCTTCATTTTCCCTAAAGGTATGGAGTCCTAAGCTCTACTGATTCAGTATTCAATTTAGGATCTGTTTTTTTAGGACTAACTAAAGAACAGAAATACTGAGGCATAGTGGATAGAGTGCTGGGTTTGGAATCTGAAAAGTCCTGGGTTCAACCATCCCTGACACTGACTAACTATTGGACACTGATCAAGTCACCTAACATTTTTATACCTTGGATGAGGTCCTAGGGAACTAGGATTTATTTCCCAAGTCACAGGCCAGTTATAATCAACTCTGGTAGAAGGAGTTTTCTAATCCATAAATCCTTCATGTTGATAAAATAATAGATCTTTTATATATTTACATAAAGAAAAAAATTGGGGTCTCATAGAAACTTTCTGAAGCTCTATCAAGAAAGCAGGAGGCAGTATAATCGATGTCTGATTGCTTATCTCAGGATAGGGAGAGGGGAGGGGAGAGAGGGATAGAATTTGTAACTAAAAATTTAAAACAAAAGTTAAATGATTGTTCTAACATATAACTGGGGGAAAATAAAAAAAATACATATATTGAATTTAAAAAGTAAAATTAGTTTTCTGAAATACAGAGGAAGCTGAGAAAGAAAAAGAAAGCAGGGGGCATCTGGAGAGCTGGGGTGAGCTGTGCAGGCTGGTATTACTGAGGTTTAGGATCCTAGATCGGCAATTCTTAAAATGGGAAGGAGCTAGGCTGGTGACAAAGGGGCTATGTAGTGATAACACTACCTCACCTTTCTTTGTAGAGAATGCATCATTGAATTTGGGGAAATCTCCTGTGGACCTCAGAGGAGGCCCGACTAGGGGTGGGGGTGGGGTCCATGTATTCTCCATGTAATTCACATCTGGACACCTCATCCTGCATTTGGGAGCCCTCAGATTCTTTCATCACAGGCCAAAACTATTTGTCAATCCTACTGTTGGTAACAGTGGCTCAGCATTGTTGTGTAATGCATTCATAGTTTAAAGCTGATTTCTTCTTAATTCATCCTGGTTCCCGTAATGATTAAGCTGTGTGCTGCCAATCTCTTTTACTCAATGTTCTTCTTTTGATTTTTCACTTGACCTTGTGATGAAAAGGGCAATGAATCAACCTAGCTAAGGTGATGTAGTCATGCATTTGTGATGAAAAATAAGTACCTCTTCCTACACTGGACTTGCTGTCACCAAACTGCTGTTCCATTGTGAAACATGTTCCATAATTAAATCTGACTTCAAACCCTAGTTACTTATCTTATTGATTTACTAAGATTTTAATATCCCTTTATTAACAAAATATTTTTATTATTGTATTTTTTATCAGAATAATTTCCTTAACCTTCCCCACTACCAAACCTACCAACAAACCCTTCCATAAGACAAATAAAAGCCACTAAATAATACCCTACTACATTTATGTTGAATTTATATTTAATGCTCAATATTGTGCCTGTTGTATTTGGCACCTGTAGGCATTTGACTGTATTCATCGTTGGTCATTGAATTTGTTCAGAGATCAGTTGCTGTTTTATGTTGTTTTTAATCGTGTTATTGTAGTCAGTACCTGTTGTTTTGTAGATTTTCTCTGTGTTGCTTCATTGAGGTCATAGGAGGATCATAGGCTTCCAGTAGGAAGGACCTGGGACATCATAATGTTTTTTCTTTTTGGAGGGGGGAGGGCAGTGCAATTTGGATTAAGTGACTTGCCCAAGGTCACAAGTAAGTATTAAGTGTCTGAGGCCAAATTTGAACTCAGGTCCTCCTGACTCCAGGGCCAGTGGTCTATTCACTGTGCCACCTAGCTGCCCCAAGAAGTCTCTATTTACAGCTACATGGAAGATAAGTGTCTTGCAGCAGGTCACACAAGTGAATCTTCTATTTTATTTATCTGAATTCTGTGTTACAGTACAACAATATTATGTTATATCCAAGTACCGATTTAACAAGAAGAATTTATTCAGTGGCAACTCAGTGCCAAGTATGGTGGTAGACACTGAGATACAAAAACAAAAATGAAATTGTCCCTATCCTCTAGGAGCTTATATTCTTCTGGGTGGGAGAGACAACATGGACATATAAAAGCCTTTATAAAAATAGGAAGCAACATGATTTGGGTTAGAGAGAGCTGTAGGGAGTCAGGAAAGCCTTCAGGTGGTGGTGGTGAGCTGAGTTTTGAAGAAAATCAAGAGATTTTAAGAGACTGAAGTAAGGAGAGGGTGTATTCCAGATACGAAGGACTATCAATGCAAAGGTGCAGGGGCGAGAGGATGCTGTGTGTGAGGAATAGCCATAACATTAGTGTAGCTATACCATAGATGTTTAAGGAAAGTCATGTTTAATAAAGCTGAAATGGTTAGTTGGAGACAGTCATGATGAACTTTAAATACCAGAGAAGTTGATATTTGATTCTAGAGGCAATAGGGGGCCTTTGGGGTTTGAATAGGGGAGTGCTATGGTCAAACTTTTATTTTAAGAAAATCACTTTGGTATCCACAAGGACAATGAATTGGAAAGGGCAGAGACTTGAGGCAAAACGACCAACTAGAAAGCTGTTGCAATTTCCTTAATGTTCTTCAATTGATGGATAAACATTCTGTTTCTATTTTTTTTCCTACCTCAAAATTGCTGCTATGAATATTTTGGTGAGTATTGGTCCTTTCTTTTTTACATTGACTCTCCTGTGGCATATGCCCAATAGAAAAATTACTGCACAAAAGGATACAAACAGTTGAGTAACTTTTTTAATAATTCCAAAATAATTTCCAGAATGGTAGGCCCAATTCATGCCCTCCACCAAAAGTATATTAGTGCCTGACTTTTCACAGCCTCTCCAGCCTTGACAACTTCCATCTTTATCATCTTTGCCAATTTGATAGATATGAAGTAAACCTCACAATCAGTTTAATGTCTGTTTCTCTTATTGTAAATAAATTTGAGAAATTTTCCATTGGGTTTTGACAATTTGCATTTCTTCTTTTAAAAATTATTCATATTCTTTGCTCATTTACACATTGAGGAATAGCTCTTGGTCCTGCATATTTGTACCAATTCTTTGTATGTCTTGGAGATTAGACTTTTATACAATGTTAGATGTTAGATCCCCTCAATCTTTCACTCTTTATTATTATTTCCTGTTACATAATTAACTTTGTTTTTCAAATAAATTTTGTCTAATTCTATTCAGAAATCCTTTGGTAATTTGTTTTTTTGCTTTTTTTTGTCTTTGGAGGGGGGAAGGCTGGGCAGTTGGGGTTAAATGACTTGCCCAAGGTCACACAACTAATAAATGTTAAGTGTCTGAGGCCGTATTTGAACTCAGGTCCTCCTGACTCCAGGGCCAGTGCTCTATTCACTGTACCACCTAGCTGCTCCAATCCTTTGGTAATTTGATTGTTGTAGCACTATTTATGAATTAAAAATGGCATTATCATATTTAGTGTATTGGCCACGCCCAATCATGATCCATGAATATCCTTCCAATTTTTTGTCTTCTATTTCTGTAAAGAATACCTTATAGTTGTATTTATATAAATCTTATATCTGGCTGAGGAGTTTAAGTCTCAGATATTTCAGGGATTTTATTTCAGTTATTTTGAATGAAATTTCTTTTCCTGTTATTTTCTATATTCCTGGGTTTAATTAATAACATAAAGGAAGGCAATGATTTTTGTGGGATTACTTTATTGTAATATCTTCTTTATAGCCGAACTCAGAAAAAGAAGAAAAAAACTCTTATAAGTGACTTTCTGTGATCCCTAATCATAACTCTGTAGCAGAATAGTTGAACACTTATGAATCTAAAGACTGACATACAGAGAGCCAAAAGACCTGGTTTCTGATTCTGACTGCCTTACACTGACCTCAACTCTCCAGACTCATTTCCCCATTTTTAGAATGAAAGCATTGGATAGCATAGTGCAATGGGAAAAGACCTGAAGTGAGGTCTGGGGCGTTGTTCCATTCCTGGCTCCTCCATTAACCATTGCTGTGTGATCTTAGGAGAACTGCTTTTAACCTCTCCTTATCCTTAGTTGCCTCATCTGTAAAATTAGGGGGTTGGACTGAATGCTTTCAAAGATCCCTTGCAGCTTTCATTTTCTATAATTCTATGAATGTTTGATTTCTAAGAATCCTTCCAGCTTTAACATGCTATTATTTTATGAGTGTGCCTTTGGCATACTTTTCAGTAAGCTGTAAATGTGATGTATTTAATAATCAATAATGTTAATGCAATTCTTTCTGCAGTATTTCCCCTTCCCTCCCTTCCCCCCCCCCCAAACAGCTTGAGTGAATTCACCCAGTGGTAGGTCAGTTAAATTTTCATTGTCAAAGATAAATATGCAAATTGAAAATTCATGTGACCAGTGAAATATCTGCATTTGGGGGAACTGTCAGTGAAGTTGAGGGTGTTCCTTAGTGTATGACTGATTGGGAATATGGTTGGGGAAGAAAAAAAGTAACTTGCCTGGAAATAGCCAAGGAGATCAAAGATGTCAACTTTGATATTTCCAGAAAGAATCCACTAGAATCTTGCCATCTATCTTTTCCTTCTGCCTGGGTGCCTGAGCAGATTTGTGAGGATATAAATTAGCCTGTGTATATGGCCCTAATCCCCCCTGTCTCATTTACTTAATTGAAAAACAAATCAGTTCTTGATACTGACAAATGATTTAACCAGAGATATATGTGGAGAGTTCTGGAAAGGACTTGGAAAGCTTTAGCTACAAGGTTGGTCAAAGCCCAGTATTTATGAGTGTAGGGTCACCGGTCTGATTCCCATCAGCACCAGCATCATCGTAGCTGAGGTTTATGCAGTACTTGGAGGTTCACAAAGTATTTTACATACATCATATCATTTGATCCCTAATACAACCCCATGAAATAGATACTCCAGATATTATTCTCATTATTTTATAGATGAGGAAACAAATTCCAAGAAGTTAAGTGATGTTTCTTAGACATATCTCCAACTTTTCCCTCTTTTAGTATTATCATGATGGAAAACTGGGACCTCTGAATAAGATGCCTTGGTAAAATAACCTTTCTTTCTCCTATTTAGCATGTAGAATAGGAATGGTCCCCAAATAGGATTGAGGAGGCAGCTTCTCATCATCAAATAAAGTGGTACCCCATTGATTCAATTCTGTGGTCTCTGTTGGACACTTTCGTTAGTCTTCTGATCACATAATTATGTGGGATCAGCAAATTTAGAGAATACACCCCAAATATTCACATGGACTATTTGTTTCCAATCTTTGGTAGAGCATTCCAAACTTGGATTGATCTGATCAGCTATAGTTAGACACATTGTAACTTGGTTCTATGTAGTGATGTCATTTTGGTCTTTGAGAATCAAGGACAACAATCATGGTGGGCTAGGGGAGGGATGGTGGTATCAGGCTCCTTTCCTTCTAAAAATACTTCTTTCTAGTTTGTAAGTGAAGATCCTGTAACCTTTTGGGGTTAAATCCATCTAGCATTTTGAGTTCTGGTGGTAAAGTCATATGACTAGAATAAGGTGACTTCGTTTGCCCAGAAGTCACAGGCAGAACTCAATTTCTTGGCTCTTGCCCAATCAATCAATCAACAAATATTTCATCATCACAGAATTATATGCCATAAACTAAACTAAGCAGTGGAAATAGGAAGAAAAAGCAAAACCATTTTCCATCCTCGAGAAACTTATATTCTAATAGATTTCCTTTCTCATTTTTCTTTTGCCTTCTAAAGAGAGCTGTCCCCTTGTATTGCTGCTTGAAACTTTCCCTTGCCTGAGAGATTAGTGACTTTGTGATAGCCATGGCTCTGTCTTCCCCTTTCTCTTTCTCCCTCTCTTCTTGGGGAAGGAATAGCAGCCCAATGTCTCCATTCCTACTTCTTCAATTTTCCCCTCTTTTGTTGGTGGACAAGATTGGCGGCTTTTGCGTAGGTTGCTTGCACCCTCCACATCCTTCCTAAATCTGTTCTGCTCTGGGGCTGAGCTGAGTAGCCAAGCCCAGGCCATGTGTCTGTTTAATCTCCTTTTGCTTTCTTTCTAAATCTCTCAGCCACTAGTTAATAAGAAGTGTATGAGCTCTCATGTCCATGCAGGCCCCACTGGGTTTATAACGTGTGTCAATTGTAATCCATTGTAATCCTCTTTATGGGAATAATTGTATGCCTTATGTTTTTAGGATTATTGCTTAGGATTCTGTTTTCATTCATTTTTTTTTCAATGATTTCAATAATATTAGGAGCTCCCAGCTTGGAAGGGGCCTCCTCTCCTGTACCTTCAGCACCCATCTGTTATTTATAGTCTTACACAGTTGCTTGGGAATGATGAGCACAGCTGGTATGTGTCAGAATTAGGACTGGACTGGCTGACTCCCTACCTACTATACCACACTGCCTTTCTCTAGGACAGGGCTTCTTAGACTTTTTCCACCAGAGAATCCTTTTGACATTTTGGCAGCATTTTCTGGCATTTTGTGGTGTGAGGGCATGTGCAGTGCAGAGTGTACATGCTTTGTGTTCAGAACCAAGGCTGTAGTGAAGTTACACAGACAAGTGTTGCCAGAAACACCTCAGATTCATTACGCATTTGATTTTTAATTAACTTTTGGTCATTGCACATTCAGAAACCTTTTACTGATGCCAGATTTTTCATAACCCCATATGGGGTCATGGCCCACAGTTTAAGAAGTGCTGCCTAGGATACTTAGCTTTTCTGTTTCCTGGCTACAAATTGATTCGTCCCAGCCTTTGATAGCTATTTCATAAATTTATACTCTTAATCTCAAGAGGGATACTGTTCAACACACTGAGTGGGAAAATAGCTCTGATGGACTCATTTTAGAGTGATTGTTCACTTGTCTCATTTTTTTTTGTATGTAGAATAACAACCTGATATTTATTAGATGTCAATGATTAAACATTGGCTCAGCTGTTCCAAGAGAAATTGTTTCTGCATATCCTTATATACTTGGCATATTGTCAATACCCATGTCTATTGACAACTTGTCCAGATATAATCTAAAAGAGCAGAATCGCCTCAGCAAATTTAGTCCCACTTGCCCTGCACTAGGTCATATGCATAAAAGAACTGATTAAGTCATTGTAATGGGAATGTAAATTTAAGATCTTCCCTGCCCCTAGGCCCTTTGATAGGTTTAAGTGCACCTGGAGCCTGTGGAGGCAGTGGGTCAAGAGGGTTGTAAGCGTCTCTGAGCCAGGAGAAGGCTCTGTATACCCTGATGTGAGCCTTTGTTTTGGGGCTCACTTTGAGAAGTGTGGTGTGATTTGACCAGAGGAGACTCTGGGCAGCCATTAAGAGCCCCCTGGCTTTGAAAACCCAGATATTGATGCTTCCCTCTCTGGTAACTCTGACTAGGTATGGATGTAATGGTCAGACAGTTGGAGGCCTGTCTGCTTGAAATGTTTCTCTGTCTTCTTGTAACTTCTATCTGTATACTCTGAAGTTTGGGGTGCTGAATTTTCCCCCTGAACTAGGTAAATGATATATTTGATTGATTAAAGCAAGATTATTAACCCATTTTGAGTTGCTTTCCTTTAGAAAAGCAGGTCTAAAAACCCTGGATATGGTGGGGTGCTTGCTGCTACAGTCATATCATCATTCTTTTGGTAAGGTTTTCCTTATTATTGCACTTGAGAATCTGTGATTTTTCATTAGCCAGAGAGAGGACAAAGTAGGAACATAATACACGAGAGCTGGAAATCAATGATGATGAATTACTAATGAATGAACCTGGAGATAATGCACTGTACCAACTCTCAGATTTTAATCTTAAAGCATGGTTATGAATTGCTAGAAGATTTTTCAAACATTTGAGTTGATCAATTGGTCAGTGAAACTATATTGATTTAAAAAAAACTTTTTGATGTTTCAGTCTAGTAGGAAGATCAAGAAGTAGAATCAGATGATCTGAGATTTAAAAAAAATTATATTCTGAACTTGAACTCTGAAAATGCATGTATTCATATACACAACAGAACAGAGAAGGAGGATGACACATGAAGCCACAACTCTCTATTAGTACAGCTTGACTTTGAAGCATAAAAATTCAACTTATAGTTTTCCAAATTGCCCCACTTGTCTATGCTTCTTTCTGGCCTTCCTTCTTCCCTCTGAATTTTTATAGAAAGAATTCTCAGTAACCTCCCTTTCCTCCTTCCTTATTTCTTCCTTTCCTTTCTATTCCTATTCCTGCTGACCTACCAACCTTCTCTCCCATTTGGTAAAGAAAGAGAGAGGAAGGAAGGAAATAATAAGAAAGAAAGAAAGGATCCATGTAACCAATATGCACAGTCAAGCCAAACAAATTCCTACATTGGCTGTGTTTGAAAATGTATCTCTTATTCTGTTTCCTGAATCCATCATCTCTCTGTCAAGAGGTGAGTAGTTTGCTTCCATCATTGATTCTTTGGAATCATAGTTGGTCATTGCATTTATCAGAGTTCTCTAGTGTTTAAAAGATTGTTTTATTTTTGATGTTGTTATTTTATGATTTTTTTTGTCCTAATTTTTCTCATTTCATTTTGTATCAGTTTATACAGATCTTGGGTTTCTCTGAAACCACCCATTTAATAACTGTTCATTAGACAATAATATTTCATTCCATTTACATGCCATTATTTTAACCATTATCCAAGAGATTGGTATCCCATTCATTTCTAGTTTTCTACAGTAAAAGGAGCTATTTTGAATATTTTTTGTACTTCTAGATCATTTTCTTTCTCCTTTGATCTCTTGTGGGTATAGGTCTTGTTGATTCAAAGGTTATGCACAATTTCGTGACTTTTTGAGCATAGTTTCAAATTGCTTTCCAAACTCTCTGAGCCAGACCACAACTCAGTACTTTAGCTGTTTTAAAAGTGTTATGGTGAGCATAGAGTTTTTTTAGCCACAACCTAAATGCCTAGAACCCTTAACTAGATTCTACTTTTATTAAAAACACACACACACACACACACACACATACATATAAAGGAATTTGCTTCCTGAGCATGTCTTGCAAACAGTACACATTTTAACTTCTTACCTTGAATTACAAGAGACATCATTTCTCCCCTACCCCCCAAATATTTGAAGGACTGTCATTTGGGAGGGTGACTTGACTTGTTCTTGGCCCCAGAGGCTGTAAATATGGAGCAACCAGTGGGTAGAAGTGTCGGGAAAGGAGATTTCAGGCTCAATAGAAGGAATCTTTAGATTAGAGTGGTCCAGAACCATCTGGGAGTTACCCCTGCAGGTGGTCAATGTCCTCTCTCTGAACTCCAGGCAGACAGAACGACCACCTGTCATAGGGATCATAGAAAAGATACTTGCTTCAAATAGTGGGTTGTACTAAATGACCTCTATGGTTCCTTCCAGCTCTGAGGTTTTATGATTGTATTATGCTTAGAATTCTATCTCTGAACTTTACTACTTGTATGACCATGAGCAAATCACTTCTTTTTTTCCTGATCCTCAACTTATGAATCTATAAAGTAGGAATAATAATAGCTAATATTTGATAACTAATATAATAATTAATAATAATAATTGCTAACATATTCTATCTGTCTATCTCTCTCTAATCAATCAATCTATCTATCTATCTCTCTATCTATCATCTATCTATCTGCCTATCTGCCTGTCTATCTATCTATCTATCTATCTATCTATCTATCTATCTATCTATCTATCTATCTATCTGCCTATCTGCCTGTCTATCTATCTATCGATCTATCTATCTATCTATCTATCTATCTATCTATCTATCTATCTATCTATCTATCTATCTGTCTGTGTGTCTATCTATCTATCCATGCATTCATTTATCCATCATCTGTTGGTCTAACTCTATTCATTCTCATTCTGTCTCGTCTCTCCCTCCTTCATATTAGTATGTATGTATGTATGATCTATCTCTCTATCTCTATCCATTCTTTATCTCTCATTATGTATGTACGTATGTATCTACCTACCTATCTGTCTACCTGTCTTCAGATTTACAAAGTATTTTGCATATATTTGCTCATTAAATCCTCACAACAGCTCTGGAAAGGAGGTGCTATTATATTATCTCCATTTTACAGATGAGGCTGAAGGATGGTAAGTGACTTTTCCAGAATCACACAGCTATGAATTGTCTGAAATAGGATTTGAACCGAAATTTTTCTGACTCCAAGACCTTCCCTTTATCCCTGTGCTGCTTAGATGCCTGTAGAAATACTGGTATATAGTGTACTCTTCCACTATTAGAAGGTACTTTCAACTCAAATAAATGTTGGTCTGAGTATCCAATGCCTTGTTATATGTCAAGATATTAGGAGACATCTTGTTTTCCAGAGCTAAGGCCTAGCAAGCAAGCTGTGCCCTGAGCTTGGCATAAATCCTCCGGGCCACCGTTCTGGATGAACTCAGCCACAGCAAAATCCCAGGATTGTTTCTTGAAGCCCTGATATGAATCAAACTTGTCCCATTGCTGCTGTTACCCTTCATTGTCAGGGCTACAGTTCGCTGCATAGCCACTGGTATGAGAATTGAGATCTCTCCACACTAAAGCATGTACCTCCCACTAGGGGAGGGGCTCTAGCTCCTCTGTCCTTGCTTGCAAGCTGTTTCCCTCACTTTGATATTAAACTTATTTTTGATTCTTGAGTCTCCAGTCTCTAGCCTGTTATGTTCAGTCCTGGCCACCCAAAGGTTAGAGGCTGGTTCCAGTCTGGTTGACAGATAATATGGAGTTCAAGGCATCTTGGAGAGAAATTCAGGATGGGAGGCACATTTTGGTACTGCCAGAATTACATGTAGTAATAAAAATCTTTATTCAAACATAATTTCATATTTAATAGTTTAGAGAGAAGATGTAGCTTGTATTGGCATTTCCTTATGGATCCCCTAGTCTGATTTCATGGAAGTGCTTGGGAAATACTGAACTAAAAAAAATTATTTTTGTGGAAAATGATTTCTTTTTTGGTGGTGGGGGATAGGGGACACGTAATTGTAATTTTAAATATAGAAACTGACCATCAGAGTACTGATTTTCAATGTTTCCTTTTTTCCCCTCTAAAATTAACTCAACCTCACCTATTTCTTCTCTTTTATAAGTCCTGCCTCCCACTCTACAATGTTTTTGGGAAAATATCAAATACTTGTTATCAAATATTTACAGTTTAAGACAGATTTTTTTATAAGTGGATGCTAGAAAACAGTAAAGTCTGCAGAAGTACTCTTAAACCTTTAAAATCTTAATAAAGATTTAATTAAGCTTTAAAAAAATTAGATTATATTGACTTAAAGTAAGTGGCAGAATGTTTAACATCCCTTTAGTTGTTCCAATTGAACTTTTCTCTTTTTTTTGGGGGGGGGGTGTGGTAGGAGGTGCAGAGAGACTGTCCTGAAATTGCTGATAGCTACCCCAGGCCTCTGAGTGGATGGATTCTGGCCTGCCAAAGTTCATTGATCAGTTATGTCACAGTGATTTAGCATGATTTTTATCTTCATGGTGGTGATAAAATGAGTACACAAAAGAGAGAGAGTTTAAAAAATAACAGTGGTTGAGGTTATTTTTCTTCATACATTAAATGGGGCTGGAAAGGGTGCCTTACTATCCTGCACTCAGGGTAGGATTTTTCACCTCTCTTTCAGTTCCATTCAAGAAATATTTATGGAGCTCTTACTGTATGTAGGCCTTATGCTAGTTACTGAGTGAGAGCCAAAGGAGAGGACGTGGTTCTTGAACTCTCAGTTGTTTCTGGAGCCTGAGATGTATTAATTTCAATCAACAAATCATCACATATTTATTAAATGCCCTGTGCTGGTTACTAAAGGAGGTACTTGGAACAGTGGAGCATGGTTCCTGCACTAAAGAATAGCATCATCCCAATTAACATGCATTTATTAAGCACTCATTATGTACCAGGCACTGTGCTAGGCACTGGTGATGCAAAGACAGAAACGAACCAGTCTCTGCCTTCAGAGAGCTTATATTCAGTCAGTAAACATTTATTAAGCATCTACCATATGCCAAGTGCTGTGTTAAGTGCTTGGGATGCAAAGGGAGGCAAAAGACAGTCCCTGTTCTCAAGGAGTCACCATCTAATGGTGGAGACAACATGCAGACAACTGTGTAAAAACAAACTAGACAGGATAAATAGGAAATAATCAGTAACGGGAAGATACTAGAATTAAGAAGGATGGGGAAAGGTTTTTCTATGTAAAATGTAGACCAAATAAATACAAGGGAAATCTGGCCTCAGATACTTACTATCTGGGTGACCCTGGGCAAGTCACTTAACCCTACCTGCCCCAGTTTCCTCATCTGTAAAATGAGCTGGAGAGGGAAATGGTAAACCATTCCTGTATCTCTGCCAAGAAAACCCCAAATTGGGTCAGGGAGAGTCAGACTCAAGACTGAAATGTCTGAACAACAACACATTTTTTGGCAGGGAGGCAGTGCCCTAGCATCTGGACAAGGATCAGTAAATCCTCATGTTGGAGCTGAGCTTTGAAGGGGCTGAGGTGAAGGGGGAGGGTGTGGTGATGGGGGATGAAGGGTGTATGTTAAGAACAGCAAGAACCTTGTCTTGATCACCCCCTTCCCCCATTGTTAGTTCTTCCCCCCTCCTCAAATTGTACTGTATTTATTTCTCTCTTTAAATGTTGGATCCTTCTAAGAGAATGAAAGCTCCTTGAGGGCAGGGATCGCCTTCTATTTTGTCTTTGTATCCCTAGGGTCTCCCCAAGAGTGTGCAGGAACCAGCTTTCTTGATCAGAAATCATCGGTCCCTACAAATCAGAGCTTGATTTTTTTGTTTTATTGATTGTCTCGACTTCAGAAAGTGTTAATAATGGAGATTAATTTTACAAATGTGTGTGCATACATTTCTCTGTTTCCCATTGTTATATGTTACCTCTGGGAGTAGCCAGGTGGTGCAGTGAATAGAGCACCAGCCCTGGAGTCGGGAGGACCTGAGTTCAAATCCAGCCTCAGATACCTGAACATACTATCCCTGTGACCTTGGGCAAGTTACTTAACCCTAATTGCCTTGCTTAAATACATGAATGAATGAATGAATGAATGTTACCTCTCTTGTCCTGTGAATATTCCTTGAGCTCAGCAGGAGAGCAGAAGATTCAGGGAATAAAGCCATCACGTGGTGGCTCTAGGCTAACAGTAACCAATAATAATAATTAATAATTGCTATTTATATAGCTCTTTAAGGTTTAAAGAACTTTCTATCCATTCCCTTATTCTGACTTCACAGCATTCCTGGATCTTCCATAGTCCCTTTGTCTGTAGGTGCTTAATAAATGCTTATTTTGAAGTCAGTTTAATTTCATTCTCTCCATATTCCACTCATTCTTCAAACTTTAAATCATGTTTTCTGTATGTCAGAAAGCCTGGGCAACTCAAAGTAATCTTACCCTTATCTGAACTCCTGTTACAGCTAGAAATGCCAGGTATTTATGATGCATTATTTTATGATAAACACTGATTAAGTGGAGGTGGGGATGGGGGTGGAATAAGGCATCTTGATGTGGTGGAACGAACCTTGACTATGAAGTCAGAGGATCTGAGTTCAAATTGACTTCTAATGCTTATCATTTCAGTGATCACAAACAACTCATTTAATCTCCCTGGCCTCAGTTTCCTTAAATGTAAAATGAAGGGGTGTGGATTATATGGCCTCTTTCCAGCTCCAGTCCTATGACCCTCTTGATGGGGTACAGGCTCTGGGAGCCCCCTTGAAATCTCCCTGAATCTTCCCACTTAATCTGGCACGTCCTTGGGACCATAAACCTTCCATTATGCTCTTCCCAAATCTCTGTTGCCTTTAATTTAGCCTAGCCCTCCATTGCCTGTTACCTTCTGGATTCCCTCAGCCTACTTCCCACCCTCAATCCTATCAAAATGTCTATGCCCAAATCACTTGCCTTTAAACTAGTTTAGTGCTCTGTGAAAGTGCTTGGATTCTGTCTAGCCTGAAAAGGCTCAGACTCTATCTGGCCCTCTGGCATTAGAGGGACAAATATTCAGATTCCTTAAGTCTAGCCAATGGTGAGGTTCCTTAAGAGTCTACCCAAGATGGTGGGTCTCTAATAAACTTTGTTTTTCTTTGAGAAGGCTTGAGTTGAATTCATTTGGGCAGGACCCAGTGTTTTGGTATTTTGGGGTCCTGAGTACCTCTAAACCTCAGCATTTAAAACCCCAACACTCTAACAAAGATCCTCTGACTTATCCTTAAAGAATTTATGATCTAGTTGTGTTGATGTTGGGGCTTAGGGGTGCTCAAGACCCCAAAATACCGACAGGCTGGTTCCTGCGGAATGAATTCCACTCAAATCTTCTCTCAGCCAAAGTAAAACAAAGTTTATTAAAGATTTACCATAATAGGTAGACTCTTAAGGAGCATAAGTATTTGTGATGCTTGTGATGTAAAAATGGGCCAGAACAATCTGACATAGACTTTGAGCTGGATTGAATCTTAGCCCCTTCACAGAGGCGAGATGGAGCTTGAATACAAAAAGATTGTGGGAGGGATCTAGGGGTGGTCTAGAGGAGGAGTTTGGGGAGGGTCTTGAGGAGGAGTCTAAGGAGGATCTTGAGGGGACTGAGGTCATATTCCAGCAATGGGGTTAAGGGTGGGAAATAGCTGAAGGCTACCTGGAGATGGCAGACAATGGAGGGGTAGGCTACTTTAAGGGTAACAACTTTGGGTATAGATAGTTTGATGGGATCAAGGCTGCAAAGTAGCCTGACACTGGAGGACTAGGCTAGGTTAAAAGTAACAGATTTGGGCCTAGCAATAATGAAGGGCTTATGGCTTCAGGCAAATGCCTCATCAAGTGGGAAGATTCAAGGGCGTCCCCTCTGGGAACCCATCAGTACCTGTACCCTTTCAGTTGTTGAATTGTTTCAGCTGTATTGGATTCTCTGTGATCATATCAGGTTTTCTTGGTAAAGATACTGGAGTGGCTTGCTATTTCCTTCTCCAACTTATGAGGAAACTGAGGCAAACAGGGTTACTTGGCTCAGGGTCACTGAGTTCTGAGGCTGGGTTTGAACTCTCGTCGTCCTGACGCCAGGGCCTAGGCTCCATCCACTGTGCTACCTAGCTGCCCCTTATGTTCTGGTAGAAAACACATTCAGAAATTTTCATTGGTAGGTGTGGCTCCCGTGAAAAGAACATATTCTAGAACCAAAGCATCTGGGGCAGAATCCTATGTCTGCCTTTCCCTACCCATGTCATCTTGGATGTATCTCAGCACTTCCATTTCCTCCTGGGTAAAATGAGTGTGTTGGACTGGGCCCCTTCTCAAAGGCCCCTTCTCCAAGGCCCCTTCTGGCTGTAAATCTTTTGAGCCCATTATCAGGGATAAGAAGCCTGTTTAACTCTCTTTATAACACAGTTTCAAACGTGAACCTGTATTTTCAGCTAGCCCTTAAAAATGAAGGTCAAGTGGAGAGATCATTTACCTGATGGGAGGAGATTAGTGAAAATTAGGAACAGCTGGGGGGGTGGTGGAGTGGGGTGGGGGCAGGGAAGCAGTTTAGCTGTTCTGAGTTTTCTGCCTTTCTGGGGATAAAAGTTTAGGCCAGAACTTCTAGTTCATAGAATTCGATTTTGGTGGGACTCCTTTTATATTTGGGCATAGGGAGGTCCAAGGTCCTCCAGATAGTATGAGGCAGAGGGGGGATTCTCTGACTCCAGGGCCTTCCCCTCCTTTATCCAGCTGCCTCCTGAGCCTGGAATGCTTAGGATTATTAGTACAGAATTATTATTAAAGAAGGATCTCCAGAGGAGGCCCTGAGATGTGAGGAAGATAAACAAACAAAAGTTTGGAGAATTAGAGCCTGTGGCCAGCTAATGACAAGGTAATTAAGTGGTACTTGGGGGTTTTAATTCCTTTTAAATCTTGCTTTCATTTGAGTTCCTGGAGAAAATTGAAGTAACCAATTGATCATCTGATTTTTGTTTTTTAAAAAAGGTATGCTCTAAAGCTGCATCCTCTTCCTAATGCAGGCCCTGGGTTTGTGTTACATTAAGCAGACACCAGTTTCCTTGGCAGCAGCTATTAAAGGTATAAACACAGTACCTAAGAGAGATTTAAACGACTCTACATTCCTTATTTGCCCTTCCATCTCAGCCTTCTTGCAGTGACTGAAATGTCCCAGCTCTGTGGCTGATCGGTGCCTGTTGCACTCCCTGTGATGCCCAGGTTGGTCTAAAGAGACTTAATCACCACCCTCTAACACTTTGTAAAAAGAGAGGCTGATCTCTATAGCCATAGATAACAGGTTGTCAGCAGGACCAATAATGAATTAAAAAAGAAAAAAAAATGAGCAGTAGGTTTTCATTCCGGGAAGAAAGTAAGCCCTTATGAGGGATGAAGGAGAAATCAGTTGGAGAATGTGGAAGGGGGCCTAAGATGTTGTGCAGCCCAACCCTCTCATTTTACTACTGGAAAACTGGGGCCCCAAGAAGGGAAGTGATTTGCTCAGAGAAACATGCACTAAGTTGTTGAGTCTGAATTAGAACACAAATCTTTGATGCCTATAGTTATGCTCCTTAACCATCTCTAGAGATGTAACCAGCATGGGGCAACTGGGGTGTTGTTCCAGGGCACTGCTGTGGCGGTGGGGGGGGGGTAGGAAGCTGCTTGGAGTAGCTGTGAGGACTGCGTTAGGGAGGAGGGCATGCATTCCCATTCCTTCTCATTGCTGCTAAACCCTTCTCCCTGACCTGCCTTTCCTTCCTGCTACTCCTGAGTGGGGCAGAAAGTTCCTAACTGTACTCCATGGATCCTATGCCTGTGACCAACAGGATTTATGGTGGTGTTGATCAATGCTGGTCTTCAGGCGATCCAGGATCTCTGTACCCCATTTCCCTCCTCCCCATTAAGCTGCCAGTATGACTGCATCTGATCAAGGTAAACTGCCTGAACATCTGACTGGGGGAGCCGTCTTACTTTGGATGCCCAGGATTAAAGGTGATGGTGCCAAGTACTCTGACCTTGGAGTATTCCCTAGAGGTTTCAGAATTTCCAGTTATGATTTTGCCAACTGCCCTATAGAAGTAATAAAGGAAATGTAATTTAAACAGAGATGGGTAAGAGAAAAAATGTTCTTACTCTTTTGTCAAATGGAATTTCATGGAGGAGATGGGATTTTAGGAACTATTTCAGTGACAAAATAGAGGAATCTGGATTGATGAATTGGTGATGCACTTAGGCTTTTTGAGAAGTACTTTGTCTGCTTAAATATCCTCTTATACTCCCGTTGAATGTGTTTTTAAATTTATATTTGGAATAGCTTAAACAGAGGGATCTCTATTGTTCCTGTAACATCATAGAGAAATAGCTGCAGCTATTTCTGATGGTTGTTAAGTTGGGATATCAGATCAGATACAGAAGAAAAGAAATCTCTTTAAGATGTTAATTCAGTTCATCAGAAGAAGAAGGAAATCATAGGGTTTCACAGCTGCCCATAAGGACAAGCAGTGAGTTTCTGCAATCTCCCTCTTGTTTTGTCACGTTCAGCGGGGATACAAGGGAACCAGAGGGGATATGTTGTTTGGTCCTTTCAGTCACGTCCCATTCTCTGTGGCCAATTGAGGGGTTTTCTTGGCAGAGTGGTTTGCCATTTTGTTCTTCAGCTCATTTTACAGGTGAGGAAACTGAGGCAAAGAGAGTCAAATGACTTACAGCTAGCAAGTGTCTGAGACCAGAATTGAAATCAGGAAGAGAAGTATCCCTGCCTTTAGGTCAGACACTCTGTCCACTGTACCATCTGACAGGAACCTTTTAACTGATCAAAAAGGTCGAAGAAGGAAGAATAAAGAAATTCCTCTCTTTAGATAATACGGATTTGATCCCTTCTCTCTGTGAGACAGTCATGTTTTTGAGGCAAACAGGGCTAAGTGACTTGCCCAGGGTCACACAGCTAGTTAGGGTTTGTGACTGAATTGAACTTGGGTCCTCCTGACTCCAGGACTAGTGCTCTAACCATTGTACCACATAGCTGCCCAGGAGGCTTTTAAATAAAGTTTGGCAGAGGTAGCAGAAAAGCAAAACAAAACAAACATTAGGGTAGGAGATGGGGAGGGGGTGGGGGTGGTGTTAAGCCTAAATTATGAGACTGAAAGAGAAATCATCGTTTGGGACTAGAACTAAAACTGGGGTGAGACTCAGTGATGATTTTTAATAGTGGACAATTAGAGAGAAAGAGATCTACTTTTTCCTACACATTTGTCTCTCTCTCTCTCTTAAGATCTTACCCCAAATATAGGCCATATTAAAATATATTATTCGTTAATACTTGTGTTTAGCTTTTAAAAATAAGCATTTTTTAATATGAAAAGCATCAACTGAGTGGAAATTAGCATGCTACTGCATCTTTATATGAGATATAATTCTTAAACTGTGGCTCTCGACCCAGTATGGGGTCTAGAAAAATTTGGCAGCAGTAAAAGGTTTCTGAAAGTGTAGCTGTACATGCCCTCAGGCCACATGGCACCAAGGAACCTTGCTAACCAGGAAAAAATTTAAGAAGCCCTGATAGAGCACAGAGGGCTAAACTTGGAGGCAAGATCTGCGTTCATATTCTGTCTCAGATGCATTCTAGCTGAGTGACCCTGGCTAAGTCGCTGAAGCCTCTCAGTCTCAATTTCATCATCTCTATAGTGGGGATGATAATAGCACCTAATTGGTGACACAGTCAGGAATATCCGAGTTACAGTCTTGCCTCAGACTTAGTAACTGCATGCTGTAGGTCACATAACCTCTATCTGCTTCAGTTTTTTCATCTGTAAAATGGGGACAAACAATCGTTTACCACCCAGGTTTTTGTTGTGAGGGAAAAAAAAAAGTTATTTCTTAAATGTTTTGAAAACCTTAATATAAATATGCCTATATATATATATATATATTTCTGCATATTAGCTCATTCTTTCTCTACTTATGTATAAAAGTATTTTTATAATATATTACATGTATCAATAGCTATGTAAATGCTATTATTAGTGTTATTAGATGAAATGAGGTGGCCGAGAGGATAGAGCACTTGGCCTGCATTCAGGAAGACTTGAATTCAAATCTGACCTCAGATACTTGCTAGCTGTGTGACCTTGGGCAAGTCACACCTCTGCCTCAGTTTCCCCAACTATAAATGAGGATAATAGTAAATATAGTAAATATAAATGAGGATAAGAGTAACATCTAGAGTCATAAGGATCAAATGAAGCAGTATTTGTAAAGTGCTTAGCACAGTGCTTGGCAAAGAATGGTTACTTAAATGCTTGTCTCCTTCCTTCCTTCCTCCCTCCCTCCTTTCTTTTTTCTTCCTTTCTTTTCTTTTTTTCCTTCTTTCTTTCTTTTTTCCTTCTTTCTCTCTCTTTCTTTCTCTCTCTCTCTTCCTTCCTTCCTTCCTTCCTTCCTTCCTTCCTTCCTTCCTTCCTTCCTTCCTTCCTTCCTTCCCTACTAGATAGGTTGTAACCAAAGTGTCAGTGCACTTAAACTATCAACGTTCAAAGTTATCTAAATGTAAAATGCTTTCTTTGATTTCTTTGCATTGTTTATCCCTCCGTAGGTCTATTTTCATCATGATGTCTTTTAGAGAAGAGCAATTAATTTTGCTCTGAAGGAGTGCATCCACCGTTGGACTCTTCCCATGGGATCCTTAAGAACCATTTAGGATCAGGGGAAAAAAAAGTTAATTGTCAAAGTTGATTCTTTGCAATGTTGGAAGGGTCTGTTCCCTAAGAGTAAGGGACTTTTGAAATAGAATAGACTTATTTACTTAAATGTTATTTTATATGGCCATTTAAATATTTATTTGTGTGAAATTTCTTGTTGTCTATTTCCAATTTTCTCCCTCTCATGAATTTATTGGGATAGGGCACTCCCATTACAGAAATTCTCTTCACTCTTACAGATCATGTCATCTTCTCTCAGAGAGTTATCTGGGACCATTGGGCTTAAATTAGCTGAAAGTCGTATGTCTCAGAGGCAGGCCTTAAACCCAGGTCTTACATTCAACTCTAAGACTGGCTCTGTCTTTAAAAATTTTTTTTTAAAGTAGTATATTTTGTTCTTCTACAATAGAAACTTCTGACTCTGAAATTTTGTGATTCTAATATTATGAAAAAAAAGAAAAAGTCCAGACTAGCAGCTATAGATAGCTTCTTTTCTGAAAACTAGACAATTAATAGACAGGAGTACACAAGGAGAAAACTAGCCAGATTAATAGACAAGAGTAATATCTTCTTTAACTTTGACAAACTATGGCTACCTTTGACTATTGTAATTGTTTGTAGGTTTTTATAGGTTTTTTTCTTTCCACATTGATTTCATTTTCATTATTGCCTTAATTATTAGTCTATTTTAAATAACTTACATCAGCATTGGCTATGGCATTTTTGTTTATTAACCCCTTTTGCTGGTAACTGTCTTGATCTGAAATCACTTAGTCAATAAGCATTTAAGTTCCTACTTGGTGCCAGCACTGAGTTAGGGCTGGAGATACAACTACAAAAAGAAGTATTTCCTAGCCTCAGTGAGCTTATATTCTATCTGGGAAGTCAACATGTACATATGCAAGTGTGTACAACATATCCACATGGGATTTTCGCAGGGGAGGGGAAAGAAAGGTGTTAATGGCTATAAGGATCAGTAAAGGCTTCCTGTAGGAGATGGTGTTTGGGTTGAGTTTTAAAGACATCCAGGCATTCCCAGAGGCAGACGGAGAGGGGAACCACATTTCATTCATGAGAACCAGTGGAAAGGTGCCAGAGATATAGTGAGGGACAGAAAGAACACCAGCTTGTCTGGACTGTAAGGGTACCCTAGGGGCTATAATGTATAGTTACGCCTTTCCCTGCAATCTGGAAAATCCCCATAAAAATTTTTGGCCTGCCCTTCATCCCAGAGAAGATGTCTAAATTATTATGGTATTAAAAGATATGTTGCTTTTATATAACACTATACATATATTTTATGCATTTCTGAGTTTCTAAACTTTTTTCTATATTGTCAGTTGCCCTTCCCATGTCATCTATGACCTTCACAAAACTCTTAAAATTTTAATTTTATTTCTTATTCTAAACCACCATATAGGGAAGTTGTGATAGGGAAATTCTCAATGTGGAAGGGTTAACTGTAATCAAGGTCAATTAAAGCCAGGTTGTGAAAGTCTTTAAATGTCAGACAGGGCAGTTTGTATTTGAACTTAGAGATAACAGGTAGTCACTGGTGCTTTGTGAACCTGGAGGTGGCATGGTCAGCCCCAAGCGTGCTTCAGGAGAGTCACTAAGGTAGCTATGTGAAAAATGGATTTGAGAAAGAGAGATTTGGGGCAAGAGATCAATGAGGGGGCTATTAAAATAGCTCAGATTTAACTAGGGGGGGTGGTGCCTGATTAAGAAAATAATTACCTCTAGGATACTAACAAATATCTTTGACGATTATTCATATCGGTGATGCTGTTAATTCTTTTTTTTTTTTTAAATCAGGTCTTTTAAAATAAGAAATAACCCATCTACTGTCCACATGAGGTGGTATGCAAGCTATGATTTACAGGGGATTCTCAGCATTCCAGATCACCTTGGCACTTTGCTCTGTTGTAGAATTGGGCCTTTAGATCTGAGTAAGAAAGCACACGTCTTACCAAATGAACACAGCATCTCCTACTGTATGAGCCCGATAATGAGGCAGTAATTGGTGTGTAAGCCGCTCATTCTCCCAAGTTTTCTCACGGGGCATAATTTGTCTCTTATTTGTCAGGGATGGTTTTTGTGAAACAAAACTTCTATTCATGATGGGCAGAGCAAATGTACTGAAACGTTATCATAGCTGGGATTAATGGTACACTATGGATTTATGTCAAGAATGTTAATGATTTGTTTATGAATAAGTGGGCCTGTAGTATTGTGAAATGGTATCCTGCAGAAGTGCTGAATGGACAGTTTGCCTGCAGAGTATTCTTAGAGGAAATAAACCCTCTTGCCAGGCATTCGGCGTCTCTTAAGTCACTTTTGTGAATTGACTTTCAGATTCTAAATGGTAGAATTTACCTTGCACAATACTGAGCTTGCTAGTGCTGAGATGAAATGGTTCATCCAAATTCTTCTCTGAAATAAAGCGGTTGTAGAACTTCTGTTTTTAGGATCAAAGCTCATTTTCTCTTAGATTGCTAAAAAAAATGATGTTGGAAATAGATTTTCCTTTTCTATCTTTATTTTTTAAAAAAAGACACTCTGCTTGCTGCATGACCAAGTTTGATTCCAAAGAAGAGATATGAAAGTGCAGCTCTTTTCCTGCTTTGTACAGGTGGGCAACTATGGGTATGCAATACCACATATATCACTAAACTGGTTGATGTGATGGCTAGACTATGTTCTCCACCCATTCCCTTTTTATTTTTTGTTATAAGGCATGGTTCTCTAGTTTTGAGAGGGGGAGGCAAATTTTGGGAAATGAAGTAAAAATAAGTAATACCAAAGTAAATAAAAATAAAGTAAAAAATAGAAGTGAAAATAATATATGTGTAAAAACAATATATATGTTATATATCGATAAAAGTTAATTATGAATAAAATGCACATTATTGTAAGAAAGATTGTGTGATGCTATGGACAAAAGAAAGGACAGGATTTGGAATCAGGGATCTGATTTTGAATTCACACTATGCAGACAAGAGGTCATTTAGCCTTTACTTGAGGAAGTAACGTTAGATACCTAACCATTCTATTTTTGAACAGCTCTAAGTATTAGGACAGGGGCAGCTGGGTGGTGAAGTAGATAGAATACTGGACCGGGAATAAGAAAGACCAGAGTTCAAATCTGACCTCAGAAACTTACTAGCTGTGTGACCCTAGCAAATCACTTTACCCCTACCTGCATAAAACTGGTGAAGAAAATGGCAAGCCACTTCAGTATCTTTTCCAAGAAAACCCAATGGACAATTGGTCCATAGAGTTACAAAGAGTCAGATATGACTGAAAAACAACAGCAACAACATTATTTTGACAATCGAGCTGAAATTTGTTTCTACAACAGTCATTTATTGTTTGGCTATAGTTGTTCCCTCAGGACCTTTGGGCCTGCTCATTGGAGTTCAAATCCCAGACTAGAACAAATCTATCCCGAATCTCTCATGTCACCCAGAAGGAGTAAGAGAGAAGGGAGACAGCTAATACAATTGGAAAGAGACCTGACTCAGGATTCAGAGAATGAGTTCAGATCCCTTATTACTTGTGTGACCTTGGGTAAGTCAGTAAGTCAACAAGCATTTATTAAGCACTTACTATATTCCATGTATGGTACCAGTGATAGAAAGAAAGGCCAATATACAAAAACTCGTTTGCATTTGTCCTCATTTTCCTCCTCAGTCAAATGAGTGTGTCGGACTAGGTGGTTTATAAGATACCTTCCAGCTCTGGTTCTGGGATCTTTGATTTCTTCTAATTCTGGCTTTTGTTGCCATTTTTTTGTTGGCTGTGGGCATGGAACTTAAATTCTTTGGGCCTCAGTTTCCTCATCAGTTATAGGAAGGGGTCGGACTAGGTCCATGTCAAATAGAAATGAATCCCAGTGGGCCACAGTGACTTAGAAAACCACAAAGTAACATTATCTACATTGTATTATATTTTTATTTATTTTGTTTAACATTTCCCAATTATATTTTAATCTTTACAAGAGCCTTTGGGTTTTAAGTTGGACACTTCTGGACTAAGTGATCTCTAAAGATTCATTTTTAAATCCTCATTTTATAATCTCAAGATCATGTGCTCTCTATGAGTTGTAATTACTAAGAGTGAAAGCTATGGCTGGTTAGAATCAGTGATTCATAAACATCCAAGATGAAAGTAAGATCCTTCCCATATGCTTCATCTTTCTGTAGCTGCTGCTTAACTGTGGGACAAATATATACACAGGGTACTTTGAGGTGCTTTCTATAGAGCATTATGGACAGTTCGGGACTCACCTTTTAAGTAAGCATTAGTGACTGCTTTCTGGAAAGAATAACAAAAACCAGATGTTATTACAACTATCTGAAAATTCACTGGAGTGGAATTTGGTTGGGAGTGGGTTCACCTTAAATTTCCTCCAGAGGGGTTTAGGGACTCCTGCCAGAAGTGTTCACACAAAAGCAGTTTCCTTCAGGAGGCAGTTCCAGAGCCTGGATCTGGAGGGTGCTGTTAAAACAAGGCTTTGGTATATGTAAAAACAGTATCTATGCTAATGCTCATATATGTAAGTTTGGAGCCCCTCAAAACTTGGATGCTGGCTTTAGTTCCTGGGCTTCAGAGGGCTAGAATAGATGGCCTCTGAAGTATTTTTCAACTCTAAATATATGATCCTCATTTTATAATCTCAATCACTGACTCACTCATATTTCTTCTCCCCTTCACAAAATTCCTAGAAAGAATAGTCTATACTCATTGTCTCCATTTTCTCACATCCTATCCACTCCATAATCCTTTACAGTATAAATATTGGCCTTGTCTCTTCCCTAGAACTCAGAGGTCATCTACCAATGTGACTTTTTCTAGGTCTGTGAAGAATTTACCCTCTTGACCACCCTCTTCCCCCCTCTTTTTACTTCTCCTTTGCTTTCCATGACACTGTGTTTTTTTTTAATTCTTCTATATCTTTGACAACTCATATCAGATTTATAGGAATTCCTCAAGGACTTATCTTTTATTATGCTCTTTTATTTATAAACAGAGTCTCCTTCAATAATTTCATTCATGTACATAACTTTAATTAAACCTGTGTAGATATCAGATCTCAAGTTCCAGCCAAGGACTCTTTTTCTTAACTCCGTGCTTGAATTACCATGTGCCTGATGACATTGCCACTTGAATGTCCTTGTGGTACCTTAAACTCATGTGCAAAAATGGACCCTTCACCTTTTCCCTGAACCCATCCTAAGCCTACTCTCCTTGACAATCCATATTTCTGTTAATGGTACCATCATTCATTCTTCTTGCCTTTAGAGTCATTTTTTACCTCCTATCCTACTTTCCCCCTTATTTCCAATCATTTGGGAAGTCCTGACAGTTCTGTCAGTTTTCTTGTGACACTTTGCCCTCCTTCCTCTTTTAACTGCCATCATTCAGGTCTCACATACTCTTATTTCTACTATTGTAATAGCCCCTTAAACGATTTTCCTACCTATAACCTTACCCTCATCTAATTCATCATACACAGTGATGATGGACCTTCTTGATGTGTAGCTCTGATTGTATCACCCAATCAATAAGCATTTATTAAGCACCTACTCAAAATCCTTCCATGCTGTTTGACTATACTATCAATTCTAAACTCTTTAACCTGGCATCCATACCTTTATACTATCTAGTTCCAATCCAGTGTTATTTCAACTTTTCTTAACTTTATATTAAATTCTTCTCCTCATATGTATCGTATGTAGCCGTCACATCAGAATTTGTTTCTTAAATCCTCCATCTATTTTCCTTTCATGGTCTTTACTGTGCATTTCCCTATGGCTGGAATGCATGTTTCCTCTCCTCGCTGCCTTTCCCAATGAAATCTTAATGAGCTTTCCACCCTAGTTCAAAGACTACCTTCATTCTGAATCCATCTTTGATCCTTCCAACTAGAAAGAATCTTTTCCATCTCAGAACATGCACAGCACTTTATTTTGTATCTGTTTTTTGTATTTATTTTGTGTACATATATTAACTTTTTCCCTTATAAATGCCTTCTGGTCAGAACTGCTTTTTTTCCTTTCCTCTTATTTCATCTTCATCTTCTTTTTTTCAAACATTGATATAGTTCATTTTGACCCAACAGTCATTTTCCTATAAACAACCATCCCCCATTAAGAAAAAGTTAAGCAAAATTGTCTAATGTAGTGACTGTGACTGATAGCACATGTAGTTTCCACTGTTAATATTGTAGTTGTCATTTTTTGTTTTTAACAAAAAGGAAGTTGATTTTAACATAAATTCTTTATTGATTCCTCTCTTTCTTTCGAATCACTGTTTCCCAGTGACAGCCTCCTCCCATAGTGCCATTGCCCATTACAAAGAAGTATAGTCAAGCAAAACAAAACAATAAAGTGACCAAGCATGAAAATATAAACCTCATTTCCCCCATGTTGTCCCTTGCCTCTCTGCCAGGAAGAGCAAGTAAGCATTTTTTAGCATCAGTCTTCTGAAGATGAGATTGGTCACTACGTTGATCAGAAGTTTAATATGTTTAAGTGTTGCTTTCTTTACATTATTGTGGTCAATATAAAAAATTATTTTGATTCTACTTTATTCATGCTGCATCAATTCACACAAATGAGGAAATTTTTAACATCAGTCATCTTTCAAGAACCACCATTGGCCTTTGCATTTTAATACCTCTTTTAATGTTATCTTCATTTATATTATCATAGTTATTGAGTATATTTTCCCTTTGTTTCTACTTTCTTTGGTTTTCATCTGTTCATATATGTCTTCCCATGTTTCTCTGACTTCTTCAAAGTTGTTATTTTTGAGAGTAATATTCTGTTATATTCATATCTTATAATTTGCTCAACTATTTCTAAATCCATGGGCACATAATTTGTTCCAGCTTTTTGCTAATGAGAATAGGGCTGCTATGAATATTTTGGTACATATGAAACTTGTTGTCCTCCTTGGTTTATAAACCCTGTAATAGGATTACTGAATCAAAGGGTATGGAAATTTATTAACTTTTCTTGCATAACTCCCAATTGTTTTCCAGAATAGTTGGACCAATTTATACATCCACCTCCAGAACATTACTTTGTCTCTCTTTCCCCAGTCCTTCCAAGTGCTGGCTCATCAGGTGATACCTGCTTGTTTCAATTTGCCTTTTTTTTCTTATTAGAAGTAACTTGGGATATTTTTCTTCACATCGTTTTTGATAGTTTGTGGATAGCATTATTTGGTTGTGTCTAGACCCCGAACATTGGAGAACATCCAGATGAGGTCAATGGTGAGCTCCTTTGTCATCTCAGACAGATACTTCCTGTGGACACTGGGAATTCCAGGAAGAGGTGAGCAGGCTGGATTGCCTTCAGGAAACTGAACAGCTCCTTTAATAATAGCAAGCAAATGTCCATTTTTTAAAAGCTAGCATCCTAGTGGTATTGTTCGATTTGACTTTCACACAGAGAGCAACAGAGAAGGTATATGGGGCTAGGAGCAGATGGAAACACATAACAAATAATTAAAAAGAAGAATAAAGGAGTCATCAAAGGATGCCATCAAAGAAATATAGGACCCAAAGGATGGGATGGTAATATTGTGAGAAGGAGAGACATCTCATGCATTTCACTGGCATCCTTATATTGGAAGGAAACATTGTGGAAGATGTCAGCACATTCAGTTACCCTGTCCCCCCTTACCCCCCTTATGGCAGATTGATGAACAAGAGTTGGTCAGGGTATACTGGAATGGATGAGTCTACATTGAAGGGACTACCCATATCATCAAGGTCACAGATTCAATTGAGTATTTCAAGTTGATAATTTACTACAAATTATCTAGAAGAGGGTAGTCAGTATGGTTGGTAAGGGTCTTCAAGAGTATGTTAAATGCAAATCGTTGGAAGAAATTGGGATGTTTATCCTGGAGGAGACAAGGCCAGGGTGCTGGTCATAATAGCTATCTTGAAATATTTGAAAGATTGTCACTAGGAAGAGGGATCAGATTTGTTTTGCTTGGCCCTAGATGCTAGGAGCAAGAGTTGGAAGTTCCAAAGCGACAAATTTAGCCTTGACATAAGGAGGAATTTTCTAACACAGTTTTCCAAAAAAAAAAAAACCTCTCTCAGGAAATAGTAGATTTCCTCTTACTTGAGTCTTCAGGGAAAGGTTAGATGACTATGTTTTAGGGCATATTATAGAGGGGCACTTTTGAGCTATATGTTGGGCTGCATTTTCCCTGAAGTCCCTTTCAGTGCTAAGGTCATATAATTCTTTGGATTTTGGAAAGAGTAGTGGACTAGGAATCAAAAGAGCTGGTTTTGAATCCCCATCTGACATTTAAAGGAAATTGTATGATTTTAGGTGGGAATGCTAATGTTATTATGCCGATTATCACAATCTAATTGTACCAAGGTAGACCTCTTTGCCTATCAGGATATACTTAGGCCATTGCCAGTCATCTTGACTTTTGTCTTTTCACTGGACTCCAGTGAAGTGAGGCTGAAGACTTTGTACAGTTCTTTCTTGCTTAAATGCAATCCATGAGCAAGTCAATGCATCCCTGTTGGGATGTCATTCGCCCTCTTCCAGAATGAAGGACAAACAACAATGACCTTGGGGAAAATCACTTAACCCTTCTGAAGTTCCATTTCCTCTTCCATTAAATAGGGATTAAGTACTGCCCAAGTCAGAGTTGTTGGGAGAAAAATCTCAATAAACCTTAAATCTTTTTATTAATGTGAGTTATTACTTTCTTTTGGTCTCAAAAAAATAAATCTCTCCTAGAGTCAGACAGAATAGCAGCTGTTAAAAAAATGTCTGTTGAATGAATAAATGAACTAATTGTGGTAGTACTGCAGTGTTGAAGCAGGTGACCATATGCTCTGGACCCTGTATATGAGATGTGACTATAGGGTAATGAGATTTATTTGTGTAAGTCACAAAAACAAAATTCAATCTCTTTGCTTTAGAATCAGACCATGTATTAAAGTTACATGCCTGCAACTGCTCATTGTTTGCAACTTAACTGGGGATATCTAGTTAGGCCTCTCTTGACAGTTCTGTTCCCAAATGTTTTCAGTTTTTAGCAAAAAAATATTGGCAAAACAAAGGAAGACAACAGTTAGCCTTGGGATCAAACAAAGGAAAAAGGGTCACTTATCACTTCGTTGGTTTCCCCAAAATCTATTTATGATTTAATAGTCCCCAAGGAAGACACTAGCTTTGTTAGTAGCTCCAAATAGACTCATGAAGAGTTGGACATGACTGAAAAACCAAACAACAACAAAAAACACTATTCCTAAAATAAAATACAGGATTTGGAAGAGAGTTGTCTAAAGAGACCTTATCTTACTACGTATTTGACAATTTCACTGGGCAGTAGCTGCTCCAGACCACCTCCCCCAATGTGTGATTCATTGTTTACTACAGAATTGAGTTTTAAAGTGGACATTATAGTGGCTCAGTAGATCATTATGAATAAGAATACATTCGTGGATTTCTAAATAGTAGTCAGCAAGTGCCTAGGGCTGTCATCCTAATAATACACATAATAATAATAATAATTATAACAATAATTCATTTGCCTCATTTCAATCCTGTCCAACTCTTTGTGACCCCATTTGGGATTTTCTTGGCAAAGATACTGGAGTGGTTTTTCATTTCCTTCTCCAGCTCATTTTACAGATGAGAAAACTGAGGCAAACAGGGTTAAGTGACTTGCCCAGGGTCACACAGCTATTAAGGGTCTAAGGTCATATTTGAATTCAGGAAGAGAGTCTTTTCCTGACTCCAGACCTTGGTGTTCTATCCAGTACACTGCCTAACTGTAATATATATATATATATATATATATATATATATATATACACACACACACACACGTGTGTGTGTACATATAATACATATTGTACATATATACATATACAATAATATATAGCCATACATATATGTCTATGTGTGTATGTATATAAATATACATTAAATCACTTCAAGTCACTACAAAATCCCTCTCTGCTGTTCATTCTGATTTAGATCTTTATTTAGATCTCATTTTGAAATTACTTTGGAGTTTTTATACTTCTCATCCTTTAAAAAAAAAACCCCAAACACTTGTATGTTTATAATTCAACTCTCCTAAGCACCTCTTTAAGACCTTTGGAGCTTTTTAATACCTTTTAGTAAGTGGAGAGCCACAGCCCATTTCCTTTCCTTGGTCTCAGAAGCAACTTTAAAGCCACTGGACTTCCTTTACCTATTCAGACAGACGCCTTGTGTGTTTGTTTTCCTGTGCCTCACACTTTACTCAAGGAGACCTGTTGGTCCGGGCCATAGGAGAGCTGTGTGTAATAAGGCTGGCAAGGAGTTGACATCAGATTATGGGGTAGAGTTAGCACTGGATTTGTGATTTCACTGAAGTAGGGAGCTCCTGAATGCAGAAACTCTCATAAGCAATGCAGGATGGCACCTTCTCTGCAGACTCTACCCTTAGTGTTGTCTGAGAGGTTGCAATTTACAGCAGCAGATGGTGCGTGGCAAGGGCAGGCAGGACTGGAACTGAGGTCTTCCTGGCTCTAAGACTGCCTGACCCTCTATAGACTATTAAATGCTACCTCCTAGAGTGAGTTTCTCTCTCTCTCTCTCTCTCTCTCTCTCTGTCTCTCTGTCTCTCTCTCTCTCTCTGTCTCTGTCTCTCTGTCTCTGTCTCTCTCTCTCTCTCTCTCTCTCTCTCTCTGTCTCTGTCTCTCTCTGTCTCTCTCTGTCTCTCTCTCTCTCTCTCTGTCTCTCTGTCTCTCTCTCTCTCTCTGTCTCTCTCTCTCTCTCTCTGTCTCTCTGTCTCTCTCTCTCTCTCTTTCTCTCCCTCCCTTCCTCCCTCCCTTCCTCCCTTCCTCCCTTCCTCCCTTTCTTCCTTTCTTCCTTCCTTCTTCCCTCCCTCCCTCCCTCTCTTCCTCCCTCCCTCCCTCCCTCTCTTCCTCCCTCCCTTCCTCCCTCCCTCCCTTTCTTCCTTCCTCCCTTCCTCCCTCCCTCCCTTTCTTCCTTCCTCCCTCCCTCCCTCTCCTCCCTTCCTCTCTTCCTTCTTTGCCTCTTTCTATCTTTCTTGAAAGGACCCTGGGGTCAACCAATCCAACCTCCTGATTGCGCAACTGTATTTTGCTAAACTTGTGTGCCCTTGCATGTGTATCACAAAGATTCATAGATAACCTCTTTTATGACAGAAGTAAGTCATAAGGACCTTTACCGAAGATAAGATGCTATGTCTTATTGGTTTGTATATATGTATATGTGTTTATATGTGTGTATACACACACACATGCACTTATATGCACATGAATGAATGAATGAATGGATGGATGGATGGATGGATGGATGGATGGATGGATGAACTGGTGGCTAGGACAAAAGGGGACAGTGGCTTGACTATAGCTAGATGAACAGAAACTAGGTGTATTTAATATTAAAAACTCTGGGTAATAGAGCTTTCTCCCAGTGCTGATTTGTTTTTCTCTAAGGTAATTCCAACTTTGAGCATCCCAGATCAAGGTAGTGGGCATTAGCAAGTCCTTTGTATAAACTATGGTGTCCCTATCACTTTCAAACTTTTGTTTCTGGGAAACCCTGGACCTGACCAACACCCATACTCTTAAAAACCTAATGATATAGTAATGGGTATTTCTTTCTCTCATCCTCTGGAATGAGAGGGCCTGGCAGGGGTGTATTTTGTATCCAGCATTCTTTTCACTGGTTTTTATTTATAGAAGACAGTGTCTAGAAATTTCAGTGCCTAGTATAATCACAATCCAATTTTAAGTATATGTTATTTGTTAATTTCATAATTATGTACTAGATTCTTAAAGTTTAAAAAAATAGCAAAAAATTCTGTATTCCCTTGGTAACATTCATATCCATGACTCACAAGAACATCGACGTTATTAAGATTTTGAAAGTGACTTTATCTAATGAATCAATGTCCTATTGATACAGACAAATTTCAGAAGAAGCCATCTCACAAATGCAGCTGCAAAGATTAAAGTGCCCTGAAAGTTGGTCCCTTGGAGAACTCTTGGGCCTATCTTCCTCCCCCTTCCTCTCTCCTCTCTCTTTGTCTCTCTGTCTCTCTCCCCCCATTCCTCCCCCTCCCTCCTTCCCCCTCTCCTCCTTCTGCCTTTCTCTCCCCCTCTTCCTCCTTCTCTCTTCCTCTATCTCTGCCTTCCCCCCCTCTTTCTGTCTTTCTGTTTCTCCCTCTTCTCCCTCTCTACCTCTTCTCTTTTCTTCTGTCTCTCCTCCTCCTTCCTCCTTCTCTCTCTCTCTCTCTCTCTCTCTCTCTCTCTCTCTCTCTCTCTCTCT
>NW_027186457.1:11229701-11288442 GCF_028583685.1 Petaurus breviceps papuanus | reverse complement strand
TCTCTCTCTCTCTCTCTCTCTCTCTCTCTCTCTCTCTCTCTCTCTCTCTCTCTCTCTCTCTCTCTCTCTCTCTCTTTCTGTATTTCTACATATACTTCTCTTTCCCTTCTTCCCCCATTCAAATCCACTTGGGATTTAAAGGGGCTTCATAGAAGGATTAGTTTCTTCATCTTCTTTTCTCAGTGGCTGCTATATGGTAGGTGCTTAATAAAATGCTTGTCGAATGACTGAAAGCAATGATTCTGTGCTGAAAGCAATAGGCCATTAGCGATGCACATTTCAAGTCATGAGGGATGGCTAATGATATACCTGGAGGCCTCCAACTGCATGAAGAGGTGGGAAAACATACATCCAGATCACTGGCAAGACAAGAATACAACTGATCCCTGAAGGAGTCAGGATGTGCAGAGTCTGGGGACTGGGTTCTAGGATGCTCTCTGTGGTTCTCTAGGTCAGTGTTCCTATTACCTGTGATTCTATGATCTTCAGGCTATAATGGGAAGAGGAAAGGGATCAGTGCTTCAGCTAGTGACTACCTGATACTCATGTCATACTCAGGCTCCCCTCATTATTGCCCACTTTTGTGAAGGTGCACTTGAGACCTAGGTCCTTTCCCCTTCAAATGAGTCAAATGAATTGCTATCTGATTTGGAGTATGACTAAGTATTTTACAGGAAATTTGCAGTCTTGCTGAATAATGTCTGATTAACTTCCCATCTCTCTTGTCCCAGACTTGAAAACACCAGTGATGTTCACTAGGGTATGGGAGATTCTAATAGGGAAGATACTAGACTTTGACAGGTTCAGAAAAGGGAGGGGTGCAGAAGGCATGTAGCTAGGGTTGAGACAACTTATTTTGAGAAAGATTAGGCCTGAAATATCATACCTAGAGAGGGTTAAAGGGACTAGTTCTTTGACCACACCTTGACCCATTCTGCCCATCAAATTCTTACCCTGTGAAGGTATCACTTGCGACTATGTGAGGGTTTGCCTTTTAAATGGAAACCAGTAAGTGACATCAGGCAGCTCGTGAATCATTTACATGAATAATATCAGAGGGTGAAAGATGTACTACATGGCTGTGTAACCCAGGAATCAGATGCAAAAGGCATTATCTTCATGTCATCACCCATCAATGACTGCTGGGCCTAAAGTCTTCTGTGGCTTTGTATATTCTGGCTCCTTGTTGTCACATGTCATCTGGTCTTTCTTCCGTGTAAGTCTGGTCTTCCTTTTCATTGGAAGTATGTGTCCGCTAAGGAATCCAAATGAACATCCAGACTTGTTGAGACTTAAGCTAGACACACTGATTCTTTCACAATTTTTTAATCCAATTTAAGAGTGCTGATTCAAACACGTACTTTAGGGCTCGCTAAAAACCACATTCCCTTGTGTTCTGAATCTATTACGTTTGGTTGAAGTGCTGTTGTTGGCTAAATATTAGGGGTGAGCCCGGGGATGAACATGCTGAATGGATTGAGAAAATACTCAAGTTTTTTAGACCAGTTGTTGTCCTAGATTTTATATTAGAACTTGGGTAATAGAATCTCAAGAGATTCAAGGGACTTTAGATATTGATTTAATCCAAAGCCTACTTGGAGCATGTTTCACTTTATTACAATTACAAAGTCACGGAATTTTTGAAAAGCCATCCCTCTTACAGCGTACTTGACAAATGTTCTTAAAAGTCTCTACTTGACTATCTCTGGTGAAGGGGAACCCATTACCTCCCCAGGAAATACTTTTTACTTTTGTTTAAGGCAAATTAATAACAATCATAAACAATAATGTTGTCATTTTTCAAAATTAATAATCATAATAATGATAATATTAAGTTGTTTTCCAGTTATGTCTGACCGTGTAACTCCATTTTGTGGTTTTCTTGACAGATACTGCAGTGGTTTGCCATTTCCTTCTCCAGCTCATTTTACAGATGAGGAAACTGAGGCAAACAGGGTTAAGTGACTTGGTTAGGGTCATAGACCTGTCTGAGGCTGGATTTGAACTCAGGAAGATGAGTCTTCCTGACTCCAATTAACATTTATATAATGCTTACTATGTGCTGGGCACTGTGCCAAGCACTTTACAAATACCTCATATGATCTTCACAACAACTGTGGGAGGTAAGTGCTAGTATTATCCCCACTTCATAGTTGAGGAAACTGAGGCAAGCAGAGGTTAAGAGACTTGTCCAGGGACACACAACTAGTAAGGGTCTGAGACTGGATTTGATCTCAGGTCTTCATGACTCCAGGACCAGTACTCTATGAACTGTGCTTCCTAGTTGTGGCAAGTTTTTAGAAAGCTTTTCCTGACTTTAAGTTTATATTTGTTTCTTTGTAAATTCTACTGATTTCTCCTGCTCTTGCCTGGTGGTCGGGATGGTGGGTTGGTGGGAGATGGGGAGGGGAAGTACCAGTCAAATCCCTCTTCTGCTTGACAGATTCTGTTGACTTGATGTATCCTTTATAAGAACATAGCTCTTTGCATGCTGTGCCTTGTATTAGGTTGTGAGCTCCCTGAGGGCAGGACTCTTGTTTTTGTCTTTTTCTTTTTTGCATCTATAGAGTTTAGCACAGTTCCTGGTATAAACTTGTTGACAGTCCTCCAGATACCTGAAAGGCAGCTCTTGACCCTCCTGTTCCTTGTTTCTCTGGGCAGGAGTTTTTAACTTCCCCCTACCAGCCTCCGTTTTGGCAGTCTGATGAATCCTGTGTATCTCTTCGCAGATAATTTTATGTTTTCAAAATCATAAAAGAAATGACATAGTATTACAAAAGAAGCAAATTATATTGAAATGCAATTATCAGAATATTAATTAAAAGCAAGTTGACATGCTCCTAATTAAGAACACCTGCTCTAAGTTGAACATTCCATATATTACATGAATTCAAGACCATTGCTAAGTCTGTTTGCTTTCTCCTGGATGGATACTCCTTGGCTTATCAGTGCTTATACTAAATAAGTAGTTCTCTGTGTGATTCCTTCAGCATCCCTGGGCACCTACAGTGAATTAAAAAATATATTGAGTATATTTTACTACTCCAAAATAGATGGTATAATCAAAAATTGTTTGTTGAGTATCTTTTTCAGAAGGAGGCTGAAGGTTAAATATTGACCCCAATGGGGTCCTCACCACATGGGTTCTTACTTGCTTCATTCCCTTGGGATTGGGAATTTGCCTTTCTGCATGGCAGGCAAATAGGCATATGGCCTTAGGAGCCCAGGTATTGAGACTAAGTAGCTAGCTAGCCCTGTGATATTTACCCCTTGAGGAGCTCATAAGAAATGTGATAAAAATAGTTAGATCTGTGAAGAAATGAGGCAACTAGATTGTTGAATGAGATTGCTGAGGGGGCGAGAGGACCAAAAGAAAGCAATTTAGATTATACTGGTAGCAACTCAATTTAATATACTGCCATCTATCCATCTATACAGTCAGTCCATTCCCTATCAAATCAAAAAGAATTTTCCAGATTTTTTTGGGGAGGGAGGATAAATTTCAGTTGGAGGGCTCAGGTCAATGAATTAGTTTCTCTTCTCTCATTACTTTTGTGCTTCCCTTTCTTGGCTCCTTGCTCTTTTATTTTCTTTACTGGAACAGTGTGTTTTCGATAGTAGAGGATTTAATATTCTGTCTCTCTATGTGGTGATTAATGAGATTAGTAATGAGGTCAATAGGTCTGAGTTGATGGAAGGTCCTGAATTATGGTACCTCCCAAATTAATATTACGTTGGAATGGGGATATGTTTGTAATCAGTCCCACTTCTGTCTGCCATGGTAGAATTGTGCCATATTGGGTGGCTATTGAGACAGAAGAAAAGGCCGGTGATCGAAAGGATCATTCTGGAGGCTCTCCTTATGTCTGGGGGAAGGGTAATGAGTTATATGCTTCCCTGGTGTCTCTCAGAGGTAGTCTCTATTTCTTGCCTGGCCGTTTGTTACCTGGAGATGAGGAAAACTCAATATAGAAGACAAAGATGGTTCATGTACTAGTAAATAAGTGGTATGCCAGCCTTGCTAAAATCCCAGCAGATTTAAGCAATAACAAAATTATACATTATCTGACACAACCATCTGTCGTTTTAGGGTAAGGACAGGGAAATCACTATTTTAGTAATGGAACTGCTGGTTCCTGAATGCCACATGGAGGGGAGAAATAAATTCTTACCAAGGCCTCAAGTCATATAAGTATTTTCCTTATAAAAATAGTGTTGTGGCAGATTACAGTTAAAACAGGAGAGAATGAGTTACTTTTAAAGTGTCACAAGAAGGTGAGTCAAGTTAAAAAAAGTGAAGGAGAGGTAAGTGGGATGAGTAGAGGTCAAGTGAGGGCCATGGAGGCTAAAAATACCTCTGGATATGGTGCCATATGGGGTACTTTTCCATCCAGTGATGCTTCAGATTAGGGGGAAGAGAATGGTAGGAGAGGCCATTTTTGAAAGCTTTTTCTCTTGTTTGGTGCAAGTTATTGGTCTAAACCAGGGAAGAGGAACCTGTAGCCTCTGGATTCAGTCAAAGGGCCACACTTGAGGACCCAGAGGGCCACATGTAGCCCCGAGGTTGCAGCTTCCCCTCGTCTGGTCTTAACCTAGTTGCTCCAAGGCCAATTTTTGTGGAATAGTTTGTTCTTACCCCAGTATTTGGTGTCTTAGGGTCTCTTAAACATTGTCTTACTATTTTTGATTGCTTCTGGGTCTTGTATAATTAATATTTTTCTTTGATCAACTTTTCTAATTTTTGAAAGCCATTTCCTAGTAATTTTGATTATTAATGCTTTTTAGTATAGTTTGAGATATAGTATCATCAGGCTTTCTTTGATCCTAATTTTCTTTTTTCTTATTCTTTCCTTAAATTTTCTTGGTCTTTTATTACTTTGGATAAATTTTGGCATTATTTTGTCTAGCTCTCTAAAGTTGTTCTTTGGTAATTTGATTGGTCTGGCACTAAATTTGTAATTAATTTAGGAAACATTTTTATTATATTCACATGGCCCAAACATGAATAATGAATATCTTTATGATTATTCAAGTCCTGTTTTTGTAATAACTGTTTTGTAGTGGTATGCATATAGTTACTGTTTGTGTTTTGTTAATGGATTCACCAATACTGTATATATTCTCTAATTATTTTAAATAGAATCCCCCTTCTTCCTTGTATTTTCCTGCTTTTTTTTTCTTTTTTGGTAAGTTAGAGAAAAACTGGTAATTATCTGGATTTACATCCTTCTGAAGTTATTGTTTCAAATAATTTCAGTTGAATTTTGGGGATTCTTTAAATAAGCCATCATGTCAACTACAAAAAGTAATAATTTTGTTTCCTCTGTGCCTTTGCTTATGTACTCAGTTTCTTCTCCTTGTCTTCTTGATATATCTAGTACTTCTAGAATCATGTAAAGTAATGGTTATGACCACAAACATGACTTTATCTCAATTTTGTTAGACTTAGTGTTTCTATATAATAGATAATCCTTAGCTTCTGATTGATTACTACATACTATATATATATATGTATATACATATTTGCTTTTCGGAGGGCAATTGGGGTTCAGTGACTTGCCCAAGGTCACATGGCTAGTTTTTGTGCTAAGTGTCTGAGGTCAGATTTCAACTCAGGTCCTCCTGACTCCAGGGCTGGTGCTCTATTCACTGTGGCACCTAGCTACCCCCACTACTACATACCATATTAAGGAAAGGTTCCTTTATTCCTACCCTTTTTGAAGGTTTAAAAAATGGGTATTTTATTTATCCTTAGCCTTTTCTATATCTGTTGATAAAATCCTGTATTTTTTCTTGTTTTATTATTAATGTAATTTTGTAGGTTTAGAGTTTTCCTAATATTTAGCCAAATCTCTCTATTCCTAATATAAATCCATCTGGTCATGGAGTACAGTGTTTTTTTTAAAATATATTGCAATGGTCTTGTTGCTAATATTTAATTCAGTATTTTTTAGACATATGGTCTATACTTCTGCTTTCTCTGACTTCTCTCTGCTTTGATTAGGAACTTTATTTCTTTTTTTAAATAACTTTTATCAAATTAGCCATCATTTTATCTATTTTGCTTTTTTAAACACAATTTTATTTATCAATTAACTTTTATGTAGTCTTATTTATCTTTTTATTTTTAGAATTTCCATTTTTCTAGTTCATTAAAATTTGTTAATTTTCTAATTGCTTTCATAATTTTATGCCCAATTGATCTGTTTATTTCTTCTTTTGTTGATGAAACTGTTTAGAGATATACATTCCCCCTAAAGATTACTTGTGTTTCCTTTTGTTTAATTATATTTATAGTCTTATTCCCTGGTTTGGGACCTTGTGCCAGGGCCAGGCTCTGCCTCCTCTCATACTGTTAAATGGAGTAGATAGATTTTGCTTTGTTCTGTCCCTCTGTAGTCTAGATACTTTTGCCATTGCAGTTCTGGATGAGGTGAATAGTATGAGATCGCATCCTCTACCACAGTCTCTGGTTTCTGCCTCCTCATTGTTTCTTTTACCTTATTCTTGCACAGTCTTCAGTCAGAGTTTGGCCCCTTCCATATTGTGCCCCTCACAGGTCTTAATCAGATGTCCGCAACTATTTTCGTCTTGGGCCTCTGTCAGGATGCTTTGGTGAACATCCTCTTTCATTCAGCTGCTGTGTACTTCAGAATATATACTGACCAGTCATGTCTCCCTTTTCCATATATGGCTGACTCTTTTGCTCCTGCCTTTAGGTCCAGCTGGTTCATTCTGCTCAGAGCATCACCACAACAGTCCCTGGCGTATCCCTTCTTTGACCATCTTCTGATGGCCACAACACTGTACATCTTTTCATGCAGTCCTGAACAAAACAGGGGTGGTATCTTGCTTTTTTCTCTTCAGTCTTCTCAATCATCATTCTTTCTGGTGTCCTTTTATGTATTTGCCAGGGTTTGGAGTTTTTTGGGGGGAGGGGTGGTGTTTGAGAACTCTAAGGCCTTTCATGTTGCCATCATAATCAGGACTTGGCCAGCTCATTTTTGACAACTGTGCAGTTGGTATTTTACTTGTTAGGGAGAAATGAGAGTGGGAATGCCGCTGATCTGGGTTAGTCACCAAATGTACTGATGGTTTTTTTTTTTAAATGAACTTGTCTTTAAACATTCTGCTGGTGTTGGTTTAATAAAACACATTTCAAGTTTGAATTGGTTGTAAATTATGTATTCCTTTTAACTCCCATAGAAGCTATGGAGAATTACATGTTCTGGTTAATGAATATTTCTCTTAACTAAGGGGTACTACACGTTAATCAAAACAAGTATTTTTCTGCTGCTTAGTATGCTCCTAGCTGATGTATTTGTACATAGATTGTCTATATGCACTAAATTGTACAGTTACTATGTATTTGTGTAAGCATTCTGATACATTGGAGAGAGTTTTGGACTTGAGGTTGAGAGACATGGGATAAACTCACAGCTCTGCCATTTACTAACTTTTTAGTTATGGGAAAATCACTTTCTGTCTCCATGCCTGTTTCCTCATATGTAAAATAAAAATAATCTGCTATCTACCTGAGATGGTCTGGTACTGGGACTTAGAAGAGATTCCGAAAAGAAGGATATCAGAGGTTATTAATTTGAAGTCTATGAATTTTTAAAATGTTGATAACTATATTTCAGTATTTTTTGGTTTCCTTTGTAAACCTATTTATGCATTTACAAATACTGTTCTAAGGAGTCTGTAGGCTTACGCAGACTATCAAAGGGAACACAAAATAGGTTAAAAACCTCTCAATTGGATGCACTGAAGGTGAAAAAAGGGTTTCTTTTTATTTGCAATTTTCAAGGTGGCAATGTGGCTTTACCGGTATCATCTAAGGATAGAAAATTGGAAGAGAAGTTGGGGAAAACAAGGGAAGGAGAATAATCCTCTCCTGTCCCCTAAATTAGGGCAACAGCTGGCCTCCCCAAGGCAGGGCAGGAAAGGTTAGAGCCATAATACAGCTAAGGATTTAACCAGACATTCTTCAATGTAAGAGTCTTCAGGCTGAGACTAGAGGAGGCAGTCTACAGCAATCCTCTTCAAAGTCAGAAGACCAGGATCTTGTTCCTTCCCACATCAGGACATCTCAGAGTTGCTCCAGAGGACTAGGTTTTACCAGAAAAGATTAGATCTTGTTCAAGTATGTCTGGTTAATTTCCTACCAAAAAAGGGAGGTACTAAATAAACAAGGTTGTGTGAAAGATGAACGTTTCTAGAATGGGAGGTCCTTTATTTGTGTGTGGTGGTGCTGCGAAGGTGGTGCAGTACATGGAGTGCCAGGCCTGGAGTCAGGAAGACTCCTCTTCCTTAATTAAATCTGGCCTCGGATACTTAACTAAGTGTGTGACCCTAGGCATGTCACTTAACCCTGTTTGCCTCAGTTTCCTCATCTGTAAAATGAAGGAAATGGTAAACCACTCGAGTATCTGTGCCAGGAAAACCCCAAAGGGGGTCATGAAGAGTCAGACAGGATTGAAATGACTGAACAACAACAAATTAATAGCAATAATTATGATTTATATATCATTCTGACATTTACAGAGCATCTTTATCTCATTTATCCTTACAACAACCTTGGAAGGTAGGTACTATTATTATTCCTATTTTACAGATGAGGAAACTGAAATTAAGTGAACCATTCAGGATTAAATACCTGCTATGTGGTTGAAGCACAGTTTGAACTCAGATATCCCTGGCTCCAGGTCTAGTCCTCTATCCACTCCCACACCTAGACAATGGGCCATGGTGAGGTCAGACAAAGCCTGTTAGAGAAAAAGTAGGTCTCTTCCAAATACCATAGTACATGAGAAGGCACTTAACCTAAGGCCTGGGACATAGTAAGCATTTGCTAAATGCTTGCTGACTTGCCTTGCCTTGTGAAGAAAGCATTCATTGTGATGGGTCAGTACCTGGGCTTCAGAAGACTCCAGAATGGTTAAGAATTCTTGAACTAGATATAGGTAAATGGTGATTCTCTTTTGTGTTGCTGTTTATGCACCTGCCACCTTCCATGAAGACAGACAAGGGCGAGGACTAGATCTGAATTAGCTTAGTATCCCTACCCTGAACTCAGTACAATACTTTACTGTGTCTAATAAATGCTTGTTGAGTAAATTGTCTAATTTAAAATAGAACCAAATACTTTCTACTAAAAATGACATTGCATTTAATTTCATCTTCTTATGATTTAAGAGCACTTGGTAATCTTACGAGGGTTGGAGATGGTCATTGTGATTTGTGGAGTGGTTGGGATCTGTAATTTCAGAGGTATACTCTAACCTTCTGAGGACACTCCCTCTATGATGTAGAATGACAACTTTATTTTTTTTTCTACAACTTCTAGTCTTTACAAAGGCAGTGAGGTGGTTTGGGGATAAGAGTGTAATACTTGAAGTCTGGAAGTCCTGAGTTCAAATCCTGCCCCAGACACTTACTTTGGGGGCTATAATTGTACTTTCTTCCCAGGGTTGTTGTAGAGATCAATGGTGATTCTTTCTCCATGACTCCACGCTTCTTCTCTATTATTCTGAAAATGCCAGTTATAATTCTGTGATCCTGCCAAAATAAATAAATAAATATTCTGGTTATTTGAGCCTTCAGGTTCTTTGAATTCTGGATAAATAGCAACTGACTCTAACCTAATTCCTTAATCACAGCTTGACATTTCCAGCTAATACGTAAAACACATGTGGCTATAGTTCCTGGCATTTATTGGAAAATGGGAAATCTGACTCTCCTTCCCAGACCCATATTTCATGTTTGCTACAGATTCTGGCCTGTGTTGGAGGGAGATGACTGTGAGTCTCTTTGCTGGGGAAGGAGATGAATCCAGAAGAGGCAGGTGCTGGCCTGGCCTGGGGCCCTTATGAGAGGCCCAACAAAGGTCCTTGTTGCCAGGAAGAATCCTGTATGTAGCTGAAGTCACTTTGTGCTACCCATCTCAATGTTTACTCCAGGACAAACAAATGACAAAAACCCAGCTGCTTCTGCTCAGAGCAGTTTTGAGAATGATCCTGGCAAACCGTATTCTCAGTCAGATAAGATCTGGCATTTATTTTGTTTCTAGATACCTTTGATTTGAAAGATAGCAAAACAAAATCCCAACTGGAATCTTGCATATGTTTATTACATAAAATATTTTCTTGAAGAAATGCAGTGGACTAATGTTGGCAATGTGATACGTTTTTAAAAAATAAACTAGAGATTATTATCTCTGTCTAATTAATACTATACCCCAGAAGGGTCAGTTTCATTACAAACTTATTTTTAACCAAATTGTGTTTTTCTAAGCATTTATTTTGTTTATTTCTGCTGTTTCCAACTCACTGCGGGGATAGGAATCTCAAGACTGCCTAACAATTTTGGTATGTTTGTTTTAGACGCTTGATTTAAAGGCATTTTTCCTAATGAGCTATAAGGTTTTCATTTTAGGAGCAGAGACTAGTTATAACTAGTGAATGAGTTCTTTTTCTGAGGTCAGAGGAGATTTAGTTTAGTGCCTGTGGGAGTGGGTGGCTAATAGTAGTTCTCTGGGGCCTTCAAGTAGAATTTACTGGGTTCCCTCATTGGGAATGTTATAGACAGGATCCCTGCCTCAGCTATAACTTACACCAAATGGACTCTTGAGTTCCCTTCAAACTTTGAAATTTGGGGACTCCTACTTTTTGTGAGTACTACTTCTGTCTTCTCTGTACTCTTCTTTGTTCATCCCCCTCTCAGCCATTTTTCTATCTCAATAAGCTTTTATGAAACAATATTATGCAGTGGATAAGGAGGGGTGGGGTAGGAGATAGCAGATTTGAGATTTTGGGGAGAAATGAATTGCCAATGACCTTGAGCACCCAAATGCCAATTTATCTTCTCTAGCTTTCTCCTGACACCCAAGTGGATGGTTGTGAATAAGGGCTAGCATGCTGTGGTGGAAACAGTGCCGGGTATAGAATGAGGAAACCTATGTCTATCCTGATGCTTACAACAAATCACTTGATCTGTGTGAGCCTCAGTTTACAGATTTGTAAAATTACAGAGCTGGAATGGATAATCTCTCGGTTCTTGTTCACAGGTCTAAATCTATGATCCTCTGACAGTTTAAACTGGTTTCAATGAGCATTTTGGGGAATAGTAATAGTTTTCCATTTATTTTTTAAGGGTGGGTCTGACTTATATGAATAATTTTTCCCCCTGGAGATGGAGGAAGAGGCAAGACATTACTTGTTATATATTTTTCTTTTTTGGTTTAGGCGTATAATTTTGTCAGCATAGGGTAACTCCCAGTACGGGAATGCCTTCCTCTTTTCAGATGGATTTGTCTCTAGTTGCCCAGGCAAAAAAGAGTTAAATGACTTGTTTATGCCCACCCAGCTAGTATATATTAGAAATAGAACTTGAATCCAGGCTTTGTTAAATCCAAAGGCAGCTCTGTAGCTGCACACTAGGGTACCTGTTTGACTATTCACTAAGCCATAAAGATAGTGGAAGTGACCTGTTTCCCAATATCTGATTTATATATAACAGATATGAGGACTTTTGGAAAGCTGAAAAACCTTAATGCTTAGAAACTGCTTGGGGACTGTGGAATAAGTGTATACTGCCTAGTTTGAGTGACAGAAATGTGAATTTTGTTTTTTCACCATAAGATAGAAGTGAGTCATTTCACACAAGGGACCCTGCTTTAGAGCAGTAGGGTGGGTCAAGACCAGATGTCTGAAAGGCAAAACTAGACCTCCAAGTGGGTCTATGAAGAGTCCGTGGAATCTGCATTGTTACCTGCTTTTTAAAAGAGCAGATTGATGAGAGGAAAAGCTCTGCAACTTGACAGAGCTAATTTAAGTGAGAAATCTCTACCTTTGCCTTTCTCTATACTGGTATCTACTTCCTGAGAGGTAGAATGCCCTCAGAGCCCAGCAAAGGGTTCTGGAAAATCTCATCAGATCCCAGACTTAGGGAAAATGTTTTTGGCTGAGAGTGTATAATGCCCAGCCAAAGAGCAGAACTAAAAAAAGCTCTTCTGATCCCAGGCTGAAGTCTCTTTTGCTGAAAGAGCCTAACATTGCTTTGGCAGCCTAGGAGAAAAGCATCTAGAAGAGATGCTGTGCCTCCTAGAAAGAGAGTGGAGAGGCCCAGTCAGGGAGTGGTTCTGCCCATCAGTGACCTGGAGTGTGTGTGGTCCCTGAGGGAGGTCAAGGGCATTGAGGCCCTCAACCCAGAGTGAGGATATTCCTAGAGCCTGTCTCCTCTACTCCTATTTCTTTCTCCATACCATGGTTCAGTAAATTTGTGCCCACTCTTCTACCTATGTCTATGGTGAGAGACTACACCCCAGGTTTGTATGTAGACTGTCACATTTTAATCATTTATCTTTTTCTTTCTGTTTGGTAAAAGTTTCTGATTAAGAAATTAGCAGCTAGATGGCACAGTGGATAGAGTCCTTGGCCTGGAGTCAGGAAGACCCAAGTTCCATATGGCCTCAGATATTTGTTAGCCGTGTGTCCCTGGGCAAGTCACTTAACCTCTGTTTGCCTCAGTTTATTCATCCATAAAATAAGGATAATAATTGCACCCACCTCCCAGGGTTGTTTTGAGGATCAAATGAGATCATTGCAATTTCTCTTTCTTTCTCTTCCTTCCTTCCTTCCTTCCTTCCTTCCTTCCTTTCTTTCTTTCTTTCTTTTCCTTCCTTCCTTCCTTCCTTCCTTCCTTCCTTCCTTCCTTCCTTCCTTTCTTTCTTTCTGTCTTTCTTGCTTGCTTCAGGGGGGAAAGCAGGGCAATTGGGGTTAAGTGACTTGCCCAAGGTTACAGGGCTAGTAAGTGTTAAGCATCTAAGGTGATAGCACTGCAGATCCTTTTTTTTTTTTTTTTTGGAGGCAGGGAAGGCAGGGCAATTGCCTGAGGTCACATAGCTAGTGTGTCAAGTGTCTGAGATTGGATTTGAACTCAGGTCCTCCTGACTCCAGGGCTGGTGCTCCATTTACTGTACCACCTAGCTGCCCCATACATACCACATAGTTGTAATTTCACAGGGCCTGGCACAGAGTGAGCACCACATAAATGTTAGCTATTACCACCACTACTACCACTACAACTACTACCACCACCACCACCACTATCACTACTACTACCACCACCACCACCACCACTACTACTACCACCACTACTACCACTACCACCACTACTACTACCACCACTACTACTACCACTACTACCACTACTACCACCACCACCACTACTACTACTACCACTACCACTACTACCACCACTATTACTACCACTACCACTATTACTACTACTACCACTACCACCATCACTACTACTACCACTACTACCACCACTACCACTACTACTACTACTTCTACTACTACTACTACTACTACTACTACTACTACTACTACTAGTATTACTACTACTACTACTACTAGCTAACTAACTATTATTCCTAGCTGTGTGTACCTGGAGAAGTCATTTAGCCCTTTTCTAAACCAATAGGTCACATACTTGGCCAGTTGTGACTCTTGTCAGTCAAGTAAACAATTTTTCACCCAGTGCCTACTCTGTGTAAGGCACTGAGTAAGAGCTTCAGATACAAAGATAAAACACAAAAAATGATCTCTGTCACCCAAGAGCTTATGCTCTATTGGGAGAGGAGGTGGAGACAAAGCATTTACACATATAAATGAGTCTAATAGAAAAGAGACATCTCTTAGGTAGTTCCATGACTTGGAAACTATTATGGACTTGCTTGAATGCAGCTCTTTGAAATGGGTGCCTTGATACAGAAGGAACTATCGTGCTATGTAGACCTCTGACCTGTTTCCTGAATGCAGGAACTGAACGTCACATTCTCTGAGCGTAAAACACCTAGGCACTGTCCTACCAGTCATTGAGGAAAAGTATGGAGCCAAATAACCCATTTCAAGTTGTCTGTGGATGTGGATTGGAAGCTTGTTTACCAGATCTTTTCATGGTGTGTGTGTGTGTGTGTGTGTGTGTGTGTGTGTGTGTGTGTACTTTGTCATTTAAAGTACTAATTAAGGTGAGAAGAGTATTGAACATTTTTTTCTCCTGATTCTTTGGGCTGAATTGCAGAATTCTGGTTTTCAGGGCATGTTAAAATGGAAACCAGGAGGAAAAAAAGTAGATTTGAGACACATACAAAATAAGCCCATGTTTGGAATCTGTAATTTTGATATATGTTATACTTCTGAATAAGTGAGAGTATCCTGGGCCTCTGAAGCGGGTGATGGCTGTTCCTTGGGTTTTTAAAGAAGTGGCTGAGTAGACATTTGTTGGCTGTAGTTCCTGAAGAAATGACAGATCGTTATGTCCTATAGGGAAATATTTTTTGTGTGTGTGTCTGAAAATTCGCGTTTTTGGTTTCTCATTTGGGGCGTGTTTCACTGGTTGTGAAGACATTAGCCTTTGTAGAGATCTTGCCAATGACTGTTTGTCCCCAGGGGTTGGCCATGATAGGATGAGATTCTTTGACCATGGTACTCCTGAGTCCATCTAACAAGGCCTGGTTCTGTGTCAGGGCAGAGAACATTGAAGCAGCCAGTCAGAATAATCAAATGGAATCCCTGGTTACCCTCCAGCCTCCGTGCAAGGACCATCTCTTCCATAATCAGGTCTTTCTTATTTCTTTCATTCCCCTACGTGTTAGTTCTTCCTCCCCACCCCATAGAGCACCAGGCCTGGTGTCAGTAAGACCTGAGTTCAAAAACTCCATCAGACACTTACCTGGGCAAATCACTTGATCTCTGTTTACCTCAGTTTTCTCATCTGTAGAATGGAGACAATAATAGCACCTACTTCCCAGGATTGTTGTGAGCAAAAAATGAGCTAATAATATGGAAGCACTTAGTACAGTGAATATTGCACAGCAAATGCTATAGGAATGTTAACTCTTATTGTTGCTTGTATTGTGTTTTATCTTATCTATTTAGTCTCCATTTCCTGCCAGGAGACCGTGAATTCCTTAAGGGAATTTTCATTTTTGTCTTTCTCCAAGGCCTGGCACAATATCATGGATTTAATTAGTACTTGTTAAAAACTTGATGAATTGCTCTTTTTTTAATAAGTTTTATTCGTGATGTATGTGTGTGTGTGTGTGTGTCTCCCAGGCATTCCCTAATATTGCCCGCATTGAATCTTCTCTTGTGATAAAGACATACATCTAAGGGAAATCTACTGACAAAATGACCTTGTTTGAGAGCTTAGACAGTCTTTTGTACCTACAATGAATGCCTCACCCCTCCACCTAGAGAAGCGAAATTTGTATCACTATCTTTGTTTGCCCAAGTCCAAGGTTTATTGTCACAATTAATCAGACTTCTGGGGCCTTGCAGTATTTTTTCATTTAAATTATTGTAGTAATTTATTTCCTCATTTTTCCTTTTCCCCTTTTGAATCAGTTCAAACAAATGTTCTACTATTTCTTGGAATTCCTTATATTCATCATTTTTATGGTGTTAGGAGATACTTTATTTCTATGCCACACCTAGGTGACAACTTTAAAGGTGCCTTGTTTAATTTACATAACCCATTTAGACATAACCCAGATGACAAAACACATAAAAGGGAACATCTATCTGTTAGCAAATCAATTAGGTTCTTATTTATGACTTGCTTTTGAAATTTAATCTTTTGTGTAAGTTAGATGTTAGGAGTTAGATGCTTTAATGAATTAGTTGCTTTGAAGGGTATCCGTTATTATATTTGTTGACAGGCAGGGATAAAGAGACCTCACCTAATTGAGATCTACCAACTTTGAAGCCCTACTGTGTGCAATGTCAACATATCATAAAATAATACTAACAGGAATAGCCATTTATTTAGCTAATTAAGATTTGCAAAACACTTTGTATTGTTACTTCATTTGATTCTCATAGAAACCCTTTGATGAAGGTACTGTTGTCCACATTTTAGAGATGAAAAAATGGAATTATGACAACTCTATAACTTAAAGTCTTAGGGAGCTAACTTAGAGAATAAGGGACTGGTCCAGGGTCACACAATTACAAAGCATCAGAGGTGAGATTTGAACTTGAGTCTTCCTGACTAAATCCAATACTCTTATCCACCACTAGTAGAGTGCTTTGTATCAGGAAGCACTGGAGTCAAGTTTTATCTCTAACCCTTACCAGATTTGTGACCATGGACAAGTCAATGTTCCATGCAGCTCCTTAATGCTAATTTATAGGGTTGCTGGTCTGCTTTGACAGAATAAGTTTCTACAGTGAGAATCCTCTATGTCCTCCTACCTCACCCCTACCAATATGTACAAAACCAAGGAAATGAGTAGTAGGCATTAAAAGGGTGAACATAGCCTTAATGAAGGTCATTTTTTTATTTTTATTTTTTATAGTGTGTTTTCCTTATAGATACCAGCCTGAATTTCATAGTATGGTACAGAGACTGTCGACTTTCAAAAATATGTTTGCATTGTACATCAGATGGCATGTGAGCTGTAGTTGTAGGCCAATATCTGTACCAGTAGTAGAGACTATATACCTTTTTGTAGTTTATAGTCTTAGAGATTTATGTGAAACACAGAGATGTCGACTTTTATAGTGTGTATGAAAGTGGAACATTGAACACAGATCTTTGGGGCCCAGGGGCAGCTTTCTCTCCACCCTGTTGGGTTGTCTCTTGGCAAAAGGACACCAGGTTTGGTCTTCTCTAGATGTAAATGTCTGAGTCCTTTAGGATCCCATGTTCTGCTGGGGGAAAACAGCCCTCTTTTCTTGAAATATCTCTAGTCAAAGGAAACGTTCCCTGCCTGTTCCATGTAAGTCCTCACTGACAATTCCCTCATCCATCAGTCAGTAAGCGTTTATTAAGCATTTGCTGTTTGCCAGGCACTGTGCTGAGTATGTACATACAAAAGTGAGCTATATGCTGTCTTTAGCAAGTTAAAATTCGAAGTGAATGCTAAGGTATGTTCTATAAGACTTTGAGTGGGAGACCCAGTGCCAGTCACCATTGGTGAAGGGAATGAAATTAAACACATAACCACATACCCACCCCCACACCCCCACATACACCCCCCTACCCCACATATACATTCCCCCTCCAACTCCCCCCCCCACATGCTCCAACCCTGGATATTCTACAAATATTGCTAAAATCTTGTCCAGAGTTTTTATTTCTATCTATCAGTTTTACCTGAATATTGATACAGGTTCTTGTTTTGCATTCTCTTTAAGAGTGATCGGGGGTCAGCTATATGGTTCAGTGAATAGAGCACTGGCCCTGGTGTCAGGAGGACTTGAGTTCAAATCTGGCCTCAGACACTTGACACAGTTACTAGCTATGTGACCTTGGGCATTTAACCCCAATTGCCTTGTCTTCCTGCCTTCAAAAAAAAAAAAGGATCTTCAGTGCTCTCACTTTTCATAGAACTTTTCATTGTAGCCCCTAAGTCATAAGAATGTTAAGAGGGTGACCCCAAGTAACTTGGAGTCTAACTTACTCCAGTGACCTTTGTGAGAGTATCAGCTGAGCTCCTTATGAAGCATTGTTATGGAGAAATGCTTTTGGATGGTTCAAGGTTCCCAAATAATGATGAGAATGTTGTGGGAATGGATATCCTCTTTAATAGCAATTGATATCAAGTGACCAAAAGCTTTGACTTACCTTTTATAGTGATAATACATTCCAAAGAAAAGCTGTGGCTTCTCATTCAGAGACTGAGGAAATGTGTGCAATTATTTTCTAATCAGGAAATGTTTATTAAGCAGCTAGGTGCCACAGTAGATAGCATACTGCACCTAAAGTCAAGAAGACTCACCTTCCTGAGTTCAAATCTGTCCTCAGACACTTACTAGCTGTGTGACCCTGGGCAACTCACTTGATCCTGTCTGCCTTAGTTTCCTCACCTGTAAAATAAACTGGAGAAGGAAATGGAAAACTACTCCAATATCTTTGCCAAGAAAATCCCAAATGGGGCCATGAAACATTGAACATGACTGAAATGAAACAACAAACATTTCAGAGGGAAGACACTAATGGATGGTGATGGCTTAGGGAAGGCCTCCTGCAACAGATGAGATTTGACCTGGAGTCTTGAAGGAAATTGGTGAAATTAGGAGATTGAAGAGAGGAAGGAGAGCCTCCCATATCAGAGAAAGGGGCATGGAGTTGGGCAATTAGCTTTTGTGTGTGAGCAACAGCAAGTCAAGCAATGAGTCTGTATTGTAGAGTCCATGAAGAGGAATACATGTATATATTTTGTATTTACTCATCTGTTTATTTGTTTCTCTCCACCCCACTTTTAGTACAAGATCTATTTTATTTCTGATCTCATACTGCACTCTTACATATTCTCAGCACCTAGGACAGTACCTTACTCACAGTAGGTGTTGAATAAGTACTTATTGAATTGACTAGAGCTATGCTCCTCATCACATTGGATGAGATGAGCATTTTCTCACTGCATCCATATTTAGATGTGTTCTGGTGAGGTTTGGTGCCATCAGCCTACTTTGGACTGGTTTCCCTGACACTTGAGATACACTGACCTTCTTTTCCATGAAAATTTTTATAGTTTGGGTGAGTTCTGGCACTACCCCCATAAACAATTGCCTATGTTGTGACTTAGGCAATTGCTGGGACAGTAGCCAATATCATCATCATCATCATCATCATCATCATCATCTTTCTTTCTTTCTTTCTTTCTTTTGCTTTTTGGAGGGCAATTGGTATTAAGTGACTTGCCCAAGGTCACACAGCTTGTTTTTGTGTTAAGTGTCTGAGGTCAGATTTGAACTCAGGTCCTCCTGACTCCAGGGCTGGTGTTCTGCTCAGGGCTGTGCCACCTAGCCACCCCCTATCATCTTTATTTCTATCACCACAGCTGCTCTGGATTAATAAAGAAAAGTTAAAAATCAGCACTTATTGCGCAGGAATGTTAATTTCATTTAAAATTTGTAGGGCTAGGTTAGAGAGTCATTTGAGATTCATCTTTAAGTATATTTTTTGAACTCAAGAAAACTCACTTTTATTTTTGCATGCTAGACAGCGCATCTATGTGGACAGTCTCTCCATCAACGTAGATAGCAATCCCCTGCCCTTCACCTTCCTGGGTTTTACCTTGTACAGTTCTGGTCTGTGTTCACTGATTAGTCTTCCACATACAATGTCAGAACTAGAAGTCTGAATTTTTCATCAAGCTCAAATTCTGTTGGATGGCAAGGTGGAAGTGCAAATGCTGAGAAGGAAGGGCCCCCCCCCAGATTCATTTGTAGCACATATCTCTCTAAGTATGGTGGTAGAAAAGGGTAGACCCCAAGAGGGGGGATGAGACCCTAGGACTCAAAGAAGTGATCAGTGTTGTTAATAGGAGCATGGATCTAAAGGGGGAAGGAACATTGAGGCCATCTAGTCCAACCCCTTTGTTTTACAATGAAAAAACTCACTTGTCCATAGTCTCCCAGCTAGTAATTATCTGAGGTGGAATTTTAGCCCAGGACTTTTTGACTATATGCTATGCAGGCCAGAGGACTGCAAAAGGAAGGAAGGTATACCCCTGAGATGTTAGAGGCCTGGCACAGTGTCCCCGGTTGACCTACTCTTATAATGGCTCTGCTCAATGTGTTTATGTCTTTCCTCTGACTACCATGTTCTTTAGTTGTGTCCAACTCTTCATGCCACCATTTGGGATTTTATTAGCAAATATCCTATAGTGGTTTGCCATTTACTTCTCCAGCTCGTTTTACAGCTGAGGAAACTGAGGCAAACATGGTTAGGTGACTCACTCAGGGTCACACATCTGGGAAGTGCCTAAGGCCAGATTTGAACTTAGGAAGATCAATCTTCCTGACTCCTATCTACTGTGCCACCTAGCTGCCCAGCTATCATACACTATAAAATAAATTCCACCATGCAAGCATAACTGCTTCCTTATGCTTTGCTTGCCTCTAGAAGCTTATTTTTTAAAGTTTTTCTGTTGTTTCATACTCATTTATGACTCTGGAAGAAGGGAGGCACTCATGGCTGCTTCCTGCCAGGCAATGGTTTCCAAAGTGGCATCCAGCCAAACCTTCTGGGGTCCAGTTTTAGAGATCTCAGTTATTGGTGCACATGCCAGCAGATTTGCCCCATAAATTTAGGTGATCAGCCATTTGTGTGGCAATACCTTTTTAAAAAAGCCAGTTTGAGGTTATTTTAAAAATTACACGTTTTTGCACTTAGAAATTAGCATCAAATTTTTTGCTCCTTGGCATCTCAGCGTTCTCCAGAACAGAACGCCAGGCTTACCTTTCATAGGAGGGCTCTCATTCCTGTGACAAGCACAAGACCCTGCCTAGTATCTATTATCTTGTGTTGTAGAAAGTCAAAGAGAGAAGTTCGAGAACTCCTTGAAGTTTTTTTTTTTTTTTTGGTATTCTTAGCACCTGGGACGGTCCTTAGCAGCTTCCGGCCATCAAAATTTACCTTCCTTTGGAGAGAAGGAGGAGATGGAGAGGATGAGCTTCTCTCCCTCCCCTCCGTCTCCTCTCCTTTTTCTCCTTTCCTTTCCCCTTAAACCCAGTTCACTCTGAAGCTCATGAATTGGACTACAATAGGTCTCTGCCCAAGTTCTACATCTGTCTTTTGGGCCCTCCTGGCTTACACTGAATCTCAGTGGCAACTGTTTCTCTTTGGAATAGCAAGCCTGAGGGTCTCTCCCCTCCCAGCTTGATTTTTTTCCTTTTTCTAATTAAAGGAGCCCTCCCTTGACTCACTTCTTAAAGGGGCATGTTCACTGAATGGGGTTACCTCACTCTCTGTGAATACCTGCAAAGCCCTTAGCCTAAAAAGGCCAGGGTCTCCCATTGCAACCTGGGTCATCTACAGTCATCCTAATGAATATCAGTTCACTGGACCCAGATGACTCTGGAGGAGAAAGTGAGGCTGGGAACCTTGCACAGCCCTCCCAGTCAAACTCCCTCAAAGTCAGCTGCAAGTAATGTCATCATTTCCCTGATGCCGTGGTCTTCTTTGAAAATGAAGGACAAACACAGTAACAACCAGTCCTTAGCCCAGAATTAGTGTTGAATAAAGGCTTGTTGAATCGCTTGAATTGTTTATAAGCACACCTCCAATTACACTGCCTCCAGCTAATATCATAAAGCAATAACCACATTAACCTATGTGAAGTCTGTTGTCACTTTGCCAGTGACTCACTCACAATGTTGTATAAATAACATGGTTCCTGTGGTACCGAGTGCTGCCCTTTCTTCCAAATTGTTGTTTTGTCCATCATGTTGTTTAAGGACATGGTGAGGTACAGGACAGCTGAATATAAAAAAAAATAAGAGAGAAAGAAACAAAGCCCATCAAGACTCAGAGGTTACTTGCTTTTCAGCTCTAGCTGGGAATAGAGGAGGGCGTTCAGGGCATTCAGAAACAGCAGAATCTACAAAGAAACTTGAACTCAAGTTAAGTGAATTTGGGAGAGAAGCTGATCTAAGTGAACTCTGTGGTTGCTTCCAGTATTAAAATGCTGGAGGGAACGAGAGAAGGAGGAACCGGGTCTGAACTTCTGTTCCAGCAAACTTTCTATGCCTCTTAAATGATCTTTCCTCATTCAACATGACCCTGTGCTTGAACCTCTCTTTGATGTTTATCTGGTCATTGTGGTTATTAGTTTATGTGTCATATTCCCCTGTGGAACCATAAGCTTCACGAGGACAGGGGATTACCTTTTATATAAGGTTTGTTAACTCCTCCAAAACCATGATCCATATACACAATAGGTACTTAACAAATGCTTGTTGAATGAGATTGAAGAAAGCATCAAGAAGTGATTCACCCATATTATTTATCCTCATGGTCCCAAACTACTTAACTAACATTTGAATTTTTAACCAGTGAAAGTGAGAAGAGAGAACTTTTAATTGAAATGAAAGCAAAAGTCAATTTGTTTCTAATCCTAGTTAAATTTTTGAATAATTTTCCCAGAGACATGCTGGGATAGTAGAGAAAATTCTAAACTTGCATTTAGGAAGACCTGGATTAAATTTGACCTGAACCACATAATAGCTGTGTCACCATGGGCAAGTCACTGAACTTCTCTGATCCTCAGCCAGCTCTCAAAGGTTATAAGCAATTGATCAATGATGACCCACATAGCTATACAGAGTTTTCATAGTCATGGAATTACAAATCTTTGATGTATTGATATATTTTCTCATAACTGGATGATAGGACCATGGGATCATGGATTTAAGTAACTGAGTAGGACTGTAGGGCCAACTAGTCCAACCCCATAATTTTACATATGAGAAAACTGAAGACAAGAGAGGTTTAGTCATTTTTCCAAAGTTAGATAGGATGTCTCCAGCAGTGCTCTGATTCCGCATTCAAAGCTTTCCACTGAACCAACACAATTTTTATTTAACCCCTGGAGTTTATTGGAGTGAAAAATCCCACTCTAATTTTTTGCCCCTATGAATAACCTGAGCTTGGTATTTCAGCAACTGTTCAAATGTGATCAGAGCATAGCTCTCTAACGGATGGAAATCTTTTCATAGTGAGGCATTTTCACAAGTACCAAGGGCTTTCTGCACCAGTTTTGAGCACAGCATTATTTCTGTGCCTCTCCTACAGAATCTGCTGTGAGAACCTGTGAAGTTCAAAAACAGAAATTCCATAATCAGAGCTGAAGGAATAAAGAAGGGGGTGTGTGAAAGTGATTTCTCAGTTAGTTTAATAATAGCCATTTCTTAATTAAAAATAGAGCTTTCCATAAACTCTCTTCTGTCAACTAATGAATATCAGAAAGGAAACTCTCTGAAGTTCAAACTGAAAACTGAGGAAAAGGTGACCATCTGTAATAAGGGGACAAATGCAGGGTCAGCCATATGTGAATCTGGCATACTGGAATCCCAGATAATCATAGATTGCATAGAAAAATGGAGTAGCCATTCATCCCCAACAGTCCTTCATTGTTGGCATCTGGAGTGGTTGGAGTGTTTCAGGGATCAGTGATTTGCAAGTTAAAACTTATCACTATAACCCATCTTAGCTTTCAGTTAACTATCAATGGGGATGTTCTTTTGAATTTGTCACATCTCAACTATCTTCATAGAATCATAAATTCAAAATTGGAGGGGCCCAAAGGGATCATCTGGTACAGTCCTCATTTTAGAGAGGTGGAAGCTGTGGCCCAAAGAAATCAAATCACTTTCCCAAGGTCATATAGGAATTAAGCTGGCATTCATAGATCATAAGGAAGGGACCTTCGACGTCAACCTCTCATTTCATAGATGAGAATAATGAAGCCCAGAGAGGTTATTTTACTTGCTCAGGGCCACCCATGTATTAAGTAGCAAGGTTGGACTTTGAATTCAGGTCATTTGACTCCAAGGCCCATATTCTTGGCATTGTACCAATCATAGTTCTAAATGAAGAAAAGGAAGGAATGGAAGACAATAATCTCAGAGAAACAATGTGGCTTTTTAAAGACCAGATGATGCCCGATTGGCCTCATTTCCTTCATTTGATATGGCTATTAGACTAGAGAACTGGGGAATGCGTGGATATAACTTGTGAGATTTTAATAGTTTCATGCCATTCTTATGGAAAAGATGTAGTGGGTTCCCTGTCACTGGTAGCCTTCAATTCCTCACTGATCCTTAGAGCAAGGAACCAGTCAGTTGCCAGTCTTGTCCACTCTGTGGCCACACCATCCCTCACATTTGTTCCAGCCACTGTACTCTTACTGCCATCATCCTTCTCGCTTCTGACCTGGACTATTGGAAAAGGTTCCTATTTGGGTTCCTTGTCTTCAGCCGTTCCCCTCTCTAATCAATCTTCCACACAGCTGTGGAAGTTGTATTCCTAAAGTAAAGTCTGCTCACGTCCCTCCCCTGCTCTGAACGCTCCAGTGGTTGGTTCCCTTTTGGTCCTAGGGTCCATTACAATTTCCATTGGCACTTAAAGCTCCTCACAGCCCTCCTCTGACCCACCTTTCCAGGATTATTATACATTCTTCCCTTCATGCACTCTGTAATCAAGCCTAATTGGTCATCTTGCTTTTCCTCATGCATATTTCATCTCCCATTTCTTTGCCTTTGCTCAGGCTGGTCCTCCTACTTCATCTCCACTTCATCGACTCCTAAGCTTTTTCAGAGCTCAGTTCAAATACCTCCTCTTATGTGAGCCCTTTCCTGGCTGCCTCTTATCTGCTCTTGCCTCCCTATCCCCTGAAATGACTTCTTTTTTATTTTCTATGTATGTGTAAGCTAGATAGTATAATGCATAGAGTATTGGACTTGGAATCAGGAAGACTCATCTCCATGAATTCAAATCTGGCCTCAGCTACTAGCTGTGTGACTCTGGGCAAGGCACTTTACTCTGTTTTCTCAGTTTCCTCATTTGTAAAATGAACTGGAGAAGGAAACTACAAACCACTACAGTCTCTTTGCCAAGAAAACCCCAAAATGGCATCACAAAGAATTGGACATGACTGAAATGACTAAACAACAAAATACATACATACATATAATTTTTCCTTTCTTCTCCAGGAATGTAAGCTCCATGAGAGTAGGGACTGTTACGTTTTTGTCTTTGTTATCTCCTGTGCCTGGCATAACTTCTTGACTAGAACAGGTGCTTAATAACTGTTTATTTAGTTTACTAATTGATTGACCCCTTTTCAAATATGTTACAGTGGAATTTTATTCGGATATATGTTAATTACCAAGGCACCTATTTCATCATAGAGGATTAGTTGTTTGGGGTGAGATACTTACTGATGCTATAACCCTAGAGAAGTCACTTAGCATCTCAGGGCCCCAAGAAGCCCTTCAAGGCACTAAGTTACTGAACATTTGCTGAACTATGTTTGTTCATAGAAATTCCTCACAGAAACTCTCTATAAGTCCAGTAAGAAAAAGGGTGGGGGGAGGGCATTGTCTGGACGAATAACTAGGTCCTTTCTGGTTCTGGAATTCTGTGAGTCTGATTTTTAGGATATAAATCCAGTCCTCTTTGCATTGCCCTAAAGTGGTTGCTAGTTTTCCTTGCAAAGGATAATAGAGTTTTATGGTTTACAAAGCACTTTCTTCATAATTCCCCTTCAATACAGGAAAAGCAAGTATTACTATTCCCATCTTACAGATGAGCAAACTGAGGACAGATAGGTTAAGAGACATGCAAAGTCATATAAGGTCAGAATCAGGACCTACACCTCTATTCTCTGTTCTTCATCTAGTACCTTTTTTTGGGGGGGGGGTGGCAGTGGGGTTTGGGAGAAGGGGTTGGTCTCTCCTGCTTTCTAAGTGTTAATGCAAAATCAATACCATGGTCAATGTATTCCTAGTTTGCATTGGTAAAATATGTAAATCCCCTTTTGCTTAACTGGCAGAGAGGAATGTTTGAAAGAAAACAAGCAGAACCCACTGTACATTTCTATGGGGTGAGGGATTATGCTATAAGCATCAATGGGGCCTGATCTGGAGGCTCTATTTTGGGATACCAAATAGCCGCCAGTGCAGAAAGCAGGGCTTTGTCTGATGTCAACGGGGGCAGGGCCTCTGTTTTCCCTGATGCTTTCCTTCTTCCTGCTGGAAAACAGAACAAAGCATTTTCTTTATGGTCCTTGGCGCATCTTTCATCTGGCAGCATTAATTCCGGTCCCCAAAACAGTCTCTATTTTTCAAATTCCCCCCCTGGGCCAAGCTGCTGATATAACTTATATTTGCAGACCTATCATGATTTATTTTTATTTTTTTTGCTCTAAACTTTATTTACCTATCTATCCATTCATCCATTTATTCATTCATCTATCTGTCTATCTCTCTCTCTTTCTCTATCTATCTATCTATCTATCTATCTATCTATCTATCTATCTATCTATCTATCTATCTACCTGTCCATCTGTGATTTGTTTTTTATTTCTTTTTATTCCATATGCATGAAATGAGGAGTCTCAAACTGTAGCCAGCTTGGGCTTAGCTAGAGTGGCATCATGGATACCAGTTGGACTTTGTGTGGAACTCAAATCTGTGGTTGCCATTTCAGAAGGTTATATAGACCCTTAACATCCAATAATTGCTTATTTCATGTAGTGCAGTAAGGTTAGCAAATGCACCTTCCACAGAACAACCCAGTACAGTAGATAATAGAACTACGAGTGTGCCCATTTTATAGAATGCAAAAACTGAGGCTTAGAAAGGTGAAGTACTTTGTCCATAGTCAGCAGATAGAATGTGTCAGGGACAGGACTTGAACCCAAAGTATTCTGATTCTAAGACAAGCATTTTTTTCTGTTCCCTTACATTGTTGTTGGGGGGCAGGATGGTAGTGTGGAATGAATCCTAGCTCTGGATTCAAATCTGCTTGCTCCCTGTGTGACCATGAGCAGGCCAATTAACCTCCCTGGGTCTCAGTTTCCCCATCTGTAAAATGACAAGGTTGGGCTAGGTGAACTCTAAGTGCCCTTCTGCCTCTAAATCTTTGAACTCATCTTTTGAGGAAGCAGGATGTTGTGTCTAAGAGTTCTGGACCTGGAGTCAGGCAGAATCCCTTTAATAGCTATGGGACCTTGAGCATAGCACACAACTTCTCTTTGCCTCAGTTTCCTCATCTATAAAATGAGGGGGTTAGACTCAGTGATCTATAAGGTCCTTTCCAGATCCACATGATGCTTACTATAAGTGCTAAAATTCTCTGAGCCTGTGGATGGAAGAGACACAGATTATTATGCAGTATTTTGCCAAGAGGACAAGGAGGTGACTTACTTCCAATGGTGATTTCAGATGGGATTCTTTTGAGAGTTTCTCCAAGGCTCTAATTTCATTGGCATGGGACCTCCAGGTGAGGTATCTCCTTTCACTGATGCAGGTAAACAACTCTTTTACAACCTGGTAGGTACAACTGTGGGGTGTGACCCCATATAGGGTCACACAAAATTTGACAACAGTAAAAGGTTTCTGAACAAGCAATGACCAAAAATTAATTACAAATCAAACTTGTAATGAATCCTAGGTGTTTATGGCAGCAGATTGCCTGTGTTGCATTGACTGTGGCATTGGTTCTGAACACAAAGCGTGTGCACTTTGCACTGTGCATGCCCTCAGGCCATGACGCACCAGAGAAGATTGTAGAAACATGAAAAGGGGTTGGGAGTGGAAAAAGTTTAAGGAGCCCTGGTTAGAGAGTTATCTGGCATACTTAGAGGACAAAAGACTAACCCTGGGTCCCACAACCAGCATGTGTCACAGGTAGGACTTGAGGTAGGTCTGGAACCCAGGTCTTTCTGACTCAGAGCCAGGCACACCTGCCATGCCATCTGTGTGAAAAAGAGCTGCTCATTATGATATAGTGATTTTCATGTACATGGTACTTTTCCTTTCGTAAAAGCTCTTCTCATACATAATCTCATTTAACCCTCACAGGTTGATCGCCCTTTCCCCTGCCTTTGCCCTTTTTATTTTTCTGGTTTTGCTCTCCTGTACAAAGGATAGAACAAGATTGGTTACCTACACCTGCCCATTGTCTTTCTTTTGTGTCCCTAGCACTCAGCACAATGCCTAACACATAGTGTTGGTGTTCGGTCCTTCAGTTATGTCCGACTCTCCCTGACCCCATTTGGAATTTTCTTGGCAAAGATGCTTGGGTGGTTTATCATTTCCTTCTCCAGTTCATTTTTCAGATGAGGAAACTGAGGCAAATAGGGTTAAGTGACTTGCCCAGGGTCACACAGCTAGTAAGATTCTGAAGCCAGATTTGAACTCAGGTGTTCTTGACTCCAGATCTAGTGTTGTTTCCACTGAGCCTCCTAGCTGCCTAGTAGACATTTAGTAAATGCTTATTGCCTGACCTTTATTTTAAGCATTTATTGCATTTAACACGTGTGCACCAACACTCCCTTGCTTGTCTCTGCCTCCTTTTTCAGTTTCCTTCTGCTGGCTTCTGCGTTTTTAGAATGACTCATTGATGACTTTTTTTTTCCCTTTCTTCCTTTTTTGTTTGACATCACTGTCAGTATTCATTCATTCTACCAGCATCCCCCTCAAAAAAAGCAAATATCCTCCCTTGTAATACATGCAGATTAATCTTTATGGACAAAGGAATACAGGACCCTCTCCTAGATACAGAAAATCATAACGCACCATCGACAAAAGTGCCATTTGTAGACTCACTTTTGGATAGTAGCTGTTATCTTTCCCAAGACAGGCACATATCCCCTACCCCTTTATACATTCACAATTAGCAAAAATAATATGGAGCAAGGAGGAAAATAAAATGACCCTAATTACATATTTGTACCCAACACGGTACTCTTGGGAGGTATTTGTGTTGAGGGTATAGGAATAATTTTGTCCATTTTACAGGTGGGGAAGTTGAGAGAAACAGAGATGAAATGTCATACCTGATGATACACAGCAAGTTGATGGTACTTGAACTCAAACCCCAGTTCTGTTGCCTTCCAAACTAGTGCTTCTTGATGGGCTCACCCTGTCAACTTAATTCTCATTTAGGAGTAAATTAGAGAGCTAAAAATAGCCCTAGATGTCAGTGCCCACTTGGAGTGCTTGGTTAACTGTCATCCTCACCTGATACTGGGTCAACTTCTAGTGCCTGAAGTGGCCGCCACTATGCAAATGCTGTCCAGAGATACTTTCAATAACACATGTCCATGGGTCAGAGTGTGAGAGGACAAGTTGCTGTCCTGTTGATTGCCAGTATGTCCTCATGTTGCCCTTTATCTGTCCTGAACCACCACCCAGGATGCTCCATTATTACCCCCATACCCACCCACCATCTCACTGTAGAGATCACACACTTGGCAGATACCTCTTTTACATCTAAATATTAAGATGTGCCTCCCCACCCATCAGAATTCCCCTTGGCCTCAATAGAACTGCACCAGATCAGCTGGATTTTAGGAACAGAACCTCTGAATAAAATAATTCACACTGATACAAATATACAAAAAGCTTAGTGCTCCAAGAGAGCATTTCTATTTCTTAAAAAGAGGTTATCAAATCAAATGAATGCCTCTGCTTCAATTCAGTGACACTGGCCTCCATCCTGGCTGTTCCTTAAACAAGACCCTCCAACTTTTGGCTCCCTGCATTTTTTTCTGGCTATCCCCCATTCCTAGAATGCTCTCCCTCCTATATTCTGATTACTGACTTCTCTGGCTTCCTTCAAGTCCCAACTAAAACCCCACCTTCCACAGGAAGCTTTCCCTAACCCCTCTTTATTCCAGTGCCTACCTTCAGTTAATTATTTCCTATTTATCCTATATGTAGCTCTCTTTGTAGATGTCTATTTTCTTGTGTCTCCTTTGTTAGATTGCAAGCTCCTTGAGGGTAGGGATTGTCTTTTGCCTCTTTCTTATACCCCAAGTACTCAACACAGTGCCTAGCACATAGTAGACAATTAATAAATGTTTCTTGAGTTGAATTGAAGACAGTCTTGAGTTGGAGGCTCCCTCCCCAAAGAATCAAATACATAATAATTAAAATTAAATTAAAATGTCCAAAGTGATAGATTTATACATATACATAGGTGGGTATACATAGACAACTAGCTGGTAAAATGGATAGAGCCTTGGACATGGCATCAAGAAGACCCAAGTTTAAATCCAGCTCTATAGACATAGCTTGTTAACCTAACCCCTGGTTAAATCACTTGACATTTGTCTATTTTAATTTTTTCAGTTGTAAAATGGGGATAATAATACTACCTCCCCTCCCTCAATCCCCTCCTTCCTTCCTTCCTTCCTTCCTTCCTTCCTTCCTTCCTTCCTTCCCTCCCTCCTTCCTTCCTTCCTCTTTGGTCAGGAAATGGGTAGGAAGGTTTTCTAGCAATGATTACCTACTCTCTGTTCCAAGCAGCATGGTATAACCCCAATTTTGCTTCCTCATCCTTCCCACCAAATACATCAAAACAATTGATATCAGTAACTTGATAACCAAGGACTGAAAGCTTGCTTTCTCTCATTCTGTCCATACCATCTATGGTTTTGATAATAGCTTTTTTTCCTTCAGAAAGGAGCTCTCAGGCCCCTTCCCTCATATTCATTTTTAGCTGGGTATCTTTTAGGCAAAAATGCTTATGAACATGTCTGCATATGTCTGAGTGAATATCCATTTGTCTGTACCCTTCCCTCACCATCTGCCTCCACAGGATTGCAGACAGCAATGGATTCCAGAAATACCAGTGTGTTTGGCCAACTGTGGTGGGTGGCCACCTTATGGCTTCAGAAACACTGAAATGAGTAAGATTGAAAATAGCATCAATTTGAATTACCAAGGTTAGAAGTCACTATATTCTCATTCACAAATGAAATATGCCTATGATTGATCCATTAAATTGGGAAGCATGGTGTAGTTGATAGCTGACTTTAGAGTCAGAAAGTTCTGAGTTCAAATTTTGACTCTACCACATACTGATGTTGTGACCTTGGACACATTTCTTCACTTCTTAGCACCCTAGGTAACTCTCCAAAAGGTTAAATTATAGAGAAATCTTAAGAGGGTGTTTTCTCCTCTGGGAGTTCCTCATACTAATGAAACTATAGGTTCAGTGTGATATCCTCTCCAGGTCTCATTTTATGAATGATGTTACAGGCTCCAAGAGAGATGGCAAGCCTTACCTTAAGCCATTGGGACCAGAGCTCAGATCTACATTTCTTTCCAATGCTCTTTCAGGCTGCTTCCCTAGATTTTCTCTATAATGACATGGCTTTCACCTAGTCCCCTCACCCCAATCCAATTCCACTTCCTTTCTTTTCTCTGATCTCCATATTATTTGCTCTAATCAGACATATAGTCTCTGTCTGTGCTCCAGAATTTCAGTGGGAAATCTTATTCTGTTAGGTGGCCAATAGTGACAGCACATCTGGTAGTTGAATTGAAGTTTTGGGGCTCAGAGTGGCACTCATGACACTGGTTGGGTTTTTTTTCCCTAAGTGGCACATGGATTGCTCTTTCGTCTACATTTGGCCAAACGCTCTTTGGTCACCAAATTAGAACAGAGCTAGTAGTATGGAAATTTTAACTACTAGGTTTGACTGGCATTTGTGGAATCTAAAGAATTAACCACTGCTGGGTTTATTTTCATGCTTTTCAGCACTTTCAGACCATGTTGAAGACTAAATTGAATGTCCTAACGCTGAGGAAAGAACCTCTCCCCACAGTCATCTTCCATGAGCCAGAAGCCATTGAGTTGTGCACCACGACCCCACTGATGAAAACTCGGACTCACAGTGGATGCAAGGTATGTGACCAGGTAGAGACAGCTGGTATGCTACCAGAAGACGTGATCAATTGAAACTGGGGGTGTGAAATAACAATATAAAGAAGAGGAAGCTAATGGATCTGCCCTAACTGGATCCAATCTATATAAATCTTGACTTAAAAAAAAAGAAAATCCCAAATCACTTCCCAACATAGGAATAAACATTGAGTTATGGTAATTGGTTTGTAGGCTTAGTCATATGTAGACTTTTCTCTTTATTTTCCCTTTTTCTCCCCTTTTCAAACCTTCCCTCTGAATCACCTAACAATTCATTAGAAGACTTTCTCCCTATAGACTTGAAATTGAAAGAATCAAGTAGCATGTGGCCACTGCCCCAGGGAAATACTGGAATCCTCATTAGGTATTGGGTCTGTAAGCAATAGCATTTTCCTTTTTTGCTCCCCTTCTGAACACAGTATGTTTCTGTGTCTTGAGTAAGTTCCTTAACTTTTTTAAAAACAACTTTCAGAAGTCCCCCCACTGTTTTGTTGCTCTGATTTATGAGAGTTTATTTTCTCATTTTTCTTTTATCTCAACTCCAACATTTTTTATGATATCATGATTCAGGCCTTTAAATCCACGTTCTTTGTTGTTTTTTATTTTTGGGGAGAAGAGAATTGCCTTGAATTGGTTTTTTTTTGGAATTTTTAAAATAGTTTTTACTAACATTAATGTGTAAGTTAAAGCCAAAAGAAAAAAATAAATATAATTTGAACAAGTTTTATTAACAAGCAAAAAAAAAAAAGGAAAAGCTTGGTTAAAATTATATTTGAGTTACTGCTTACAGTAATGAAGATCTTAATAGAGAAACATAGTCTGATGCACACTTCATTTTTAGAAACTTTGTTACTGGGGGAAAAATAATAGAAGAAAAAAATGACGTATTAAGGATATGCATTTCTTCCCCAATGAAGCAGTACTCTTTCTGTCCACTTAAAGAGTTATAGGCTGGGCTCCCAATTCTTTTTGCAAGCAAAGTGGGGGCTCTCATGGGATTATTCTATGGCCAGTGATGTTGAAGTGGCAAAGGAGTAGGACCCAAGGAGAATACTTCTTAATAATCTTGGTGTCTATTCAAAAGCAGTAACATGTGAAGGGCTGGCAGACAGTCTTTCAGCTCTACTCTGCATCAGGAAAGCTTTTATTAGATTTTTTACTCTATCATACTTTAAATTGAATGTATAGATACTAGAAACAGCAACAAAAGCTCATAGGGCAAAAAAATATAGGTTCTATGCGAAAAGCATGAAAAGGATTGGTCAGTGTTTGGTCTGATGAGAAGGACCGGAGTTTAGTTGGTTATTTGCAGCCATGCAGAGGTGATAAAATATGTTATCAGTGTCAGTCTGAAGGAATGGAAATTGATGAGAGAAATTCCAGTTGCAAATTTCAGACTCCTGATATTACACTGCATTGGCTTCTCATAGACTTTGTATGTATTTACTCATGTAAATGTTGTTCCTGCTTCCTTCACCCCCACCCAAAGGCAGGTACTATTTGATTTTTATCTTTGTATTACCAACATGCAGGTCCTTAATAAAAGTTTTGTTGTTGTTTTTAGACATAAAGAACTCTTTGATGAGAAGAATCAAAACATAGGACAGGATTGTCAAGGGAGGTGATAAAATTTCCTTCCCTAGCCATCTTTCAGAGGAGAATAGGTGAATTAGGATTCACCTGTACAACATGCTACAAGGGCTTACTGTCTTCAGGGAGAATTTCTTATTAGCAGAGTGGTTCTAGAACTGGGAGGGATCTTAAATACAATCTCATCTACATTCCTCACCCTCTGGTCTACCTTCCTCATTTTACAGGTGAGACCTTGAAAGCTTAAGTGATTCACCCAAGGTCATAATAGCAGGAAGTGACTGGCAGGATTTGGACCTTGTCTTCTGAGGCCCAAGCCATTGTTCTCTGTGTTCTATTTCCCTCTTCTTAGACCTTCAGAGGAAGTGGATGCTATTTCTCACCAAAGTTGAACCATCCTTTAGTCCTGTTCCCTCCCAGCTTCTCCATCACTTACCCCGTTTCTCAGTTACACAGAGGAGATAGTGTGTTATAGGACAAAGACTGCTGACATTGGACTTGCTGACTTATGTTCACCTCCCAGCCTTTGCTACTCACCCCTAGTGTGACCTTGAGCAAGGAGCTTGGTTTTCTCATTTGTAAAAAGAGGGGGGTGGGGCAGACTAGCTGGCCTTGAAAGTTCCTTTGGTTCCAAATCTATGATTATCAATCCTGAATCTTGAATTTTTAAAGGTACCTTCCAGCTTTCTAATTCCTCCTAAGTCAGTAAAAGTACTGAACTACAATCCATCTGTAAATGATCTGCTATTTTTAAGTATCAAAAGATTTATAGATAAAAGATCTGTAAAAGATTAGATACCATTGATTTCCCTAGAAGAAAATAATATCAACTCCTGTGGCTGCTTCAACTGTTTCTATTTAAAGGAATGAAATATTGTTTATTCTAAATTTTGATGGATCCTTCAATTCAAATAAAATCCAAATTTTAAGCAATCTTTTTGCCCTAGAACATTCCTCCCCTACTCCCCACAGAAAAACAACCCTCAACCCCTTTCTAATCTTCAGAAGGAACAGAGTCCAGTGTTTCATCTCTGATTCTTGAGTTACACAGAATGCCAGCTGCAGAAAGAAATCCCTTTCTTACTCCACATGGCTAAGAATAATGAAGAGAATGTAGTCATGTCCCAGCTGCAAGGGAAGCCTGCATGACCCTCCCCACCTTCACACTGGGCTGTTTCTTTTTCTATAACAGTTCTTAAGTTGTTACTCTTGCATAATTCGGGATGCTTTGTGCATCACTGGAAAGAGAGGGGCAGGAGGCAGAAAAGGAGGGGAGGAGGGCAGCTTAAAATGTTTTGGGCTTGATGTTACTGATTTCATTATCACCCTTGGGTTTTCCTGTTTTGCTCTGATCGGTATTCTCGAGCCATCCTGATGCAATGGATTTGTTAGGCCATTCTCCCAGAAGGCAGCGTGGTCTTTGTCTAGTCTTAGCCATTGCTGTGCCTTCTTTTTATCTTTATTTTTTCCCTACAGCAGGTTTTTCTTAGGCAGTTACATACCATTCATAATTTTTCTGCTTGTAGTAATTTGGGAGTTGTGGTGAATTTGCCCTCTGTATCAAACTCTCTGGCTTTTGAGGCAGTGATTTAGGAATATTGCAGAACTCCATGACTGGTGGTCCTCTGATGCTGAATTTGATAAACACTTGCCCCAGTCCTCTGCCGCCTTTATGGAGTCCTTTGAGGCCTAGATTTATACAGGAGGAAGTGTGGTGTGGCATCCACAGCTCTCCCTGGATTTGGTATCAGGAGCCATGGTTTGGAATCCTAGCTTTACTTTTTCCTACCTTTGTGAGCTTGGTCACAAAGTCACTGGTAGGATCACAGAATCCAAAACTTTAAGGGACCTTAGAGGAAGGTCTTCTAGTGTCTAGTCCAATACCTTTCTTTCCCTCATTTTACAGATGAGGGAACTGAGACTCTGAGATATTAAATGGCTTGAGCAAAGTAATACAGGTAGCAAATTGAGAGAAGGGCATTTGAAGTCATGTTTGGTGGTTCATCCAATTGCACAAAAATAGGAAATGTTAGAATTAGGATTTCCTTCCAGTCCTAAATCCTATGAAATGTCAGAATCCTATCATTCATTTATTCACCAAATATCTTATGCATACACCAAACCTACTTCATGCAAGGCCCTGAGCTGGACCTGAGAAAAACAGTCTTGACGGGCAGATAAGACATTTTCACCAATAATTAAACCACTACCTGTCCTTTAAAACCCAAACCAAATGCCATTTCCTTCATGAATACTTCCTTCCATTTTTCCCATGGGACAAGGGATAAGTGTTACCCATCCATAGGGTCACTCTATTGTAAATCATCATTGATGACTTACATCATTGTCTCTAAACCTGTTCTTTATCAAAGCCAAATAACAGGCAGGGTCAACTGGGTGATTTCCACATCCTTTGGTACTTGAATATTTGATGTGCTGGTAGTAAGGGTGCATGGGTATTCGGGTGTGGTAAGGGTAGTATTCTCATTCACTAGTGAATTCCTGACTGCTTCTTTTGGGCTTCCCATGTGGGTTTGGGAAGGCCTTTGTCAGACTAACTGTTCAGCTTCATTGTCTGTGAACACTGTTCAGACTCTTGGAGACAAGCCAAGACTTTCCATTTTCAAATAGACTTTAAATCCCACAATGGTTTTTTTTCCAGTATGAACCCAGTACTGCACATTTCTGTATGGGGAGGTTCACACACCGTTAAATGTGTGGGATGACAGAACAGATTTCAGGTTTCCTTCAATTTTCCTTCCATAGAAGTTTAGATGAAAGCTGAAGTCAAAGACTGGGGGGGAGGGAGTGGTGTTCTTCTAATCCAGTATTCTCATTTTATGGATGGGAATACAGTCTTGTAGAGCTGGAGTGACTTGTCTATGCTTACACAGGTAATTGAAAATGATAGATTTTGAGCAGAAACAGACTTTAGAGCCCATCAAGTCCAGTCCCTTCATTTTACAAGTGAGAGAATTGAGACAAAAAGAAATGATTTCCCCAGAGTCACACAGCTAACATCTGAGACAAGATTTAAACAAAGGTTTTCCTGACTCAAATTCCAGCACTCTAACCACTATACAACAGTACCTTTCAGATACCAGAGATATAATGGGAGTTAGTCAAGAAAATACCTAGCCAATTGATGAGCCCTCCAGTTGACTCAGTCAGATTAAAGGGCATTGACTTTTATTACAAGGGAGTGCCTCTCATGGTGGTAGACAGGACCCTTGCCTTTTTGCTGAGGACACCAATAGCCTTAGCCACTGGGGACTAATCAGAGAAGTTTTCTTGTGTCCTCTTGGTAAGGGGTAAGACAGCCAGTTTACCTCTCTAGGAGGCATTCCCTCTTAAGAAAATTCTATGCTCTATATTGTGATCAAATCTCTTAGTAGACTTCTCCCATTGCTCATGGCTTCCCCTGATCAGCTCCCATTACAGGTAGAAGAGATTCAATTTCAACCTAGGTCCTCTGACTAAAACTCTCCTCTACATCAACCACCCTCAACTGGGTGCACCAATTGACACTTGTACAGCAATGTTGTGTTCCTGTCCTTCATTCCTCCTATCCCAGCTGTTTTTTGTGATACTCTTGACAATCGTTTTCTACCCCAATGAAGGACAGAGAACAATGGGAACATTGAAAAAAAAAACCCAGCCACAGCATACCACCTCAGCATTATATGGTGCATCCTAACTGAAATTCCTGCAGTATGTATGGATTTGTCTATAGCTTAGTACTGGGAACTGAGTTGTGAATCTCATACTTAGAATGACCCAAGAACCAACATGAGCTCCACAATTTTCATCTACTCTGATCAGTCTTGGTTTTGGTAGCTACCCACTGGCAATGATGCTTATTAGCAACACCCTTTAGGATCAGTTGATGAAAACCATTTAGATGGGAGGACTTACTATCTTGCCTTAATCTTCCAGCTTGCCTGTGGAAGGAAATTCCCTTTTTCTGCCTGTGACCCTGTGCTTTTTATGCCAAGTGATGGCAGATCAGAATGGGGTTGTATGTTCCTTTGGACTGTGATTTAAATGTTTGTCAGTTTTTTTAAAGTACAATTTTATTGATATATTTGGTTTCTACATAACTTTCATTGTTTAGTATACCATTTCTCATTCGTTGCTCAGCAAGTCATCTATCTTGTAATAAAGAAGAAGAAAAAAGAAAGAACAATTGTCATTCATTAAAATTAAATAACACATCGACTTGGTTTGGCACTATAGGTGATGGTCCATACCAAAGACAATGTTTTTTAACCTCTTCTCCATGGCCAGATTTTTGTCGGCCATTTCTCTAGAGGAGCCCCAAGCAGTGTGAGAGCTAATGGCTCCATGTATACCTTTAACCAAAGGGAGAATCATTTTGCACCAGAGTTTAAGTAAAAGCTTCTTTCTTAGGCTAAATATCAAAGGGAAGAAAGATTCTCCTCCCTAGGACACATGAAGAATTGACTCATTCTGTGTTTGTATGTGCCTACATATCCATTTCCCTGACAACTTTAACCTACTTGTTCCTTTTAAGAACTCTTGGGATGAGAAGCTTGGTATGGGAATTACTGGAAAGAAATTCTATTCTAAATCAAGTGGTATGGAAAACAACTACCTCTGAAGCTTCTTGGCTTTGAAATTTGCCTTTTTTTTCACTCCTCTTCCAACTCAATGTTTGCATAAGTTAAGTGTGAGCAGTGCTGTTCCTTTGGAGAATCTCATGCTATTAGACATGGTACTGAGGCAGATGGTGGGGAACTCAAGTTCTAGCTTTCTTACTCTGATGTCTCATGGGTTCAGACCATGTAGCCAAGATGCTGACCAGGGAGAGCAGGCTCCACCATTTTAAAAGCCAATGGATCCAATGCTCTTGTAGTCCTGTGCATCATGGACTACAAAAACTTGGATTCTGACCTCCTTCCAAGGCTTATCCTAAGTGCCTTCTCCTACATGAGAACTGTTCTGACTTTCCCAGTTATTAGAACTTGTGCCAACCCACCTCCATCTTCAAAATTACTTTGAACCTATGTTGTATCAGTGTATACATTATTTCCCCAGTAGATTGGTTAGGCAGTTTTATTTTCATGTTTCTATTCATAGCCCCAATAACCACATAATAAATGCTTATTGAATTGAATTGTGTAGACCTGGAGGGATTCTTAGAGATCATCTGGTCTCTTTTATAGACCAGGAAACCAAGGAGGATCCACTTTGTGCCATGACCTCTGGAATTATTATTGTAGTACAGTATATCCTAACTATAGATCACATAGATTAACGAGGGAGCCTTATGAATGAGCATAAAGAATGGAAATCCTGCCAGAGGAGAGGCCCCTGGAGACCACAAGGGCATACCATTATTCCAGTTATTTTCATGACCCCTTGAGCTTAAGAAAGTGCTGTGGAGGGCCAGGCTAATGCTATTGGTAAAAAAAAAAAAGTACATAGATTTATAAGATTGGCCTGTAGCAGAGAATGCAGTTCTTCCTTAGATGTCATGCATATTTCTCTATATACCACCCTCACAATTTCCAAAACACCACTGTTAACTTTATTTTTTTTTTCATATGTGATTACAACCTCCCTAAAGGGAATTGAAACCTTTTGTTGCTAGTCATGGTCCCTTGGACCCAAAGACATTTTAAATAGATTGCACTAGGACCTTAGGGAGGATGAATAATCCTTTTCTTTTCTTTTTTTTTTTATTTGCAGTGAATTCTTACGCACAGTTTTGTAAACTATCTGTGTAGATACTCTGAATATTTTCCTCTGGGTGGCTCAGAGAAGGTGATTTATTATGAAGTTTTTTTTTTCTTTTTTCTACCTAGTTATTGGAAAAACAGGAAATCACACTCAGTGGGTTTTTTTTTTCTTTGTGAAACTTTGGTATCTTTTTCTCAAAACATCCACTTTCTTGTTCTGTGAATTTAGGGTTCATTTGTTTTGAAAATGTGTTTATTATTCTGCTTATTTTCCTGGATTAGCTCCTCAGATGAAATGTTATCCCAGTTCTCTATGGTAGACTTCTCTCCAGTTAAGTATTACAGACTTAATTCCAAAACTTTGGTCAGGCAACCCATAGAAACTGTTGGCTGAAACAGTCAATTAAATCTGTATAAATCCATTAGTGATATGCTTTAATGTGTTCAGCAGGGATAGTAGAAGCTCCAGAAACCACCAGAAAATGAGTATAACTTCAAAAATCCAAAGCCAGCTGACATGGCAGCTATCCTTGCATCCAAGCTGCTGTGTCCTGTCTTTTCATCAACCTCATCAGGTTTTCATTTATATTTTCCAGTAAAATTCTCTTTTCAGTTTCTTGAGCTAATGTTTTAGCTGCTTCTTCTGGCTATGAAACCTACTGGCTTATGTATATCTCTGCTGCTGCCTCCTCTATCCTGTAATGCAAAAGACTAATTGCGTCAAAGGCTAAGCAGGCAGCTATAACACAGACTGTCGTCTCATAGCTTTAATGGAGGTTTATCAGGTTCCCCACAGAAGAGACATTACCCCTGATTCCAATCAAATATTATAAAATTAGTTTATAGCCTACCTGCTCCAATCAGATTGGATGAAAAATTTTCATTCATAGCTATGACTGTTAGATGGAAGAATATTTAGAGTGATAATAGAAGGAGCATATTTCCTTTAAATGTGCTTGGTAAACCTCAAAGTTCTAAGTAGATGTTAGCAATTATTATTATAAATCTTAGCAATGATATTGAAATTTTTGACATCTTTTATTTTTATATCACTGCTGTTTCCCAGACTATGCACCTCATCCTCCCAGAGACTCACCTCTTGTAACAAAGAAGAAAAGATAGAAAAGAAGAAAAAAAATAGTTCATAAAAATAAATCAAGGCCATCAAATGCGTATTGCATACCCATAACCATCTAGCTCTGTCAAGAAGGGAAGGAAGCATATTTTCATAACTCTTCTTTGGGGCCAAGTTTAGTTATAGTCTCATGGTATTGTTTCTATTTTTTATTGCTCTACTTTTCATTTTTCATGGTGTATTTTATTTTATTTTTTGGATCTGCTTATTTCATTTGGAAACACCTTCACAGGTCATCCTTTATTTCTCTGAGTTCTTTATATTCATAGTTTCTTACAGAGTGGTCAATCTGTTACATTCATGTACTGATAGCCATTCCCCAGTTGATAGACATCTACTTGGTCTCCAAGTCTTTGTTACTATAGAAAATGCTGCTATAAATATTTTACCTTTCTTGGGGTATATGCCTAGCAGTAGAATGTGAATTATTGTCACCATCATCATTATGGTAGTTTAGTAACTTCTATGAAGGTCATCCTCTGATGCTTTCTCATGATGACCCCCAGATTTTCAAAGGCTATAACAGTAGTAGGTCTTGCCAAGCTAGAAAGACCTAATGATGGACTTTGATCCGAATTCATAGATGTTTATCACAAGAGATTTGATCACAGGGTGATAATGCATTTTTGACCACATGAATTCATAAATACCATTTACTGAGGCCTAAAAGAGTCATGGCCTGCATCCATGGAGGGCACATCCACATTAGTGAATTCATGGATCCTTTCAGGTTGGAGTAAGTCATTTGATAAATAAAGATATTGTTGCCCTGATAGTGAATAGATGAGTTATGGTTTTCAGTAAATTGGATTCTTTTTTCCTTTGGTTTCTTGGTTCTATGTACCTTTTTCTTTTTTATGTGTCTTCACATTTTTCCATGTCTAAAATAGGATTGTAATACTTTACCACCTTCTTCCAAGATTAAGGACTCCCCCCGACTTTTTTATAAAGTACTTTGGATTTCTGGCAAGCTGAGTGCTATATAAATAAAATATTGTTATTAATCAAATCTGGCTCCCCTTCGTTTCGATGAAAAGGTCAGCAAGCAGCAGACACAAATGATTGCAAGCCAGGAATGGATGTTTAAATGGCAGTGGGTAACCCCAGGTTAGAAAATGTCCTTCCAAATGAGAATGAGTTCTTTCTTAATTGCTTTTCTCTGTATGCCAACCTCATGACTACCATAGTACCAGGTATGTTGAGAACACTATTCGTAACAGGTGCAGTTGTGTTTAATTATGCATTTGCTGTTCTTTTCCTTGTTTTTACTGAAAATGTTAAATATTCCATTCTTGGCAAGGGAAAAAATGACATTTCTAAAATGATGGTTTGAGCATCTGTATAGAGATTATTCTCCAAATGAGATGCTGGTGAGATTGGAATTCCTGAGTCATCATACACCTTCAAGCCAAAACATGCCATTAAAACATGAACCATGGCAGAAGATTAATTGGAAATCAGTGAAGAGAAATGAAACGTATCATTATGGAGGCTGGGAAAGTTATCTCTGACAAGTAAGACTATACATTTCATATTGATCCTTGACTCTGATGATGATGGGTTAAAGCCTTTTTTACTTTAAAATATTCCTATAATGCTGATGATAAGAGACAATGTTTTCCATACTATAGATTTTTTTTTCTGTAATCTATATTAGAATATAACAGAGGAATATGGTTTTAGATCCTGAAAACACCTTAAAGATTACCTAATCCAATTTACTAGTTTTGTGGCTGAGGAAACTGAGAAGTCAATGGTTTCCTAAAAGTAGCGCAATTATTTGGTGGTAGCTCTGGCCTAGAACCGTGATCTGCCTTCCAGGAGAGTGCTCATTCCTTTACCATACAAAGGGGAGAGAGGAAAAAGTACTCTTCTGGATATGGATATGAAGGAAATTCAAATGACATGTAGACCATTTGATTTTTGCAGTCACTCAAGATGTATTAGATAGAGCAGTGAAAGTGTATTGTAGTCAAGGTGGGCAATGCATTATGTGGAGGGGCATTTGCTTTGGCTCAGCTTGATGAGTGCCCTTTGGTGTACTCTCCAAGTATCAGGGAATGACTTGATGGTACCACCTATTAGTAATTACTGCCAATGCCCCTCCTCTCATTCTTGGTTCCCTTTACTTGGTCCTTTTGGGTAAGTAGATGTAGTCTTTCAACTTAGAAGCTGGACAGTATCCAGAAGGGTGTGATCAGAATGGTAAAGTGCCTCAAATTTATATAGTATGGCCATTAGTATAATCCTGGTCAGTTTGCAAGAGTAGAGACACAAACTAGCTAGTTGTTTTTGATGACAAGTAGCTTCTTTACTGCACAGCCAGGTGACGCATTGGATAGAGCATGGGCCCTGGAGTCAGAAGGCTTGTTTATCCTCTTGGCTTCAAATCTGACCTCAGACACTTACTCCCTCTGTAACCCCAGGCAAGTCACTTAACCCCATTTGCCTTAGTTTCCTCCTCTATAAAATGAGCTGGAGAAGGTAATAGGAAATTCCTCCAGTATCTCTGCCAAGACAACCCCAAGTAGGATCATGAAGAATAAATACAACTGAGAATGACGGATTATCCTGAACAGACTTCTTTACCTGTCGGTTCCTTACCTAGGTTGACATTTGTACCAAGATCTGTTCTAGGGATCATCTGGCAACCCTCCTAAGGTTGATTATTGCCACCATTCATCTTTTCCTTGAGCTTGTCTTCACCACGTCTGCCCTCTGAAAGCTGTGTGTCATTTGGTGCCTTTTTTTCTTCTCTCTTCATGTGTCTTGGGGCTGTCTTTGACTTGTCTTTCACACCCTCATATTTAGTCATTTACCAGTCATTGCTGATGGCTGAGAGGTGATTGGTAGTGAAGTTCTATGGCGCATTTTCTCACTTAATTTATTCCCCTCCTTCTTTTAATATAACCTTTATAGCATTTCTTGCTCCTTTTTATTTATTCCCATTTCCACCACCACAGTGCTGGGCCAGTCAAGCCAGCAAGCATTTATTAAGTGCCTGTTATGTGTCTTTTGCTGTGCTATACACTGGGTATTTAAAAAAAAAAGAAAGTTCAGTTTCTGCCCTAAAGGTACTTACAATTTAACGGGGAAATGCTATAGAGTGTGGGAAAAACCATGTACAAACAAGCTATGCACCACCCTCCTGAACTCTTGAAATAGACTCCCTGCTTATTTTCCTGGCTTATTTTCTACCCATCCTCCCTGATCTGGGCTAGTTGCCTCTGTCAGAATAATCTTTCTTAAGCTAAGGTCTAGTCATGTTACTCCCTAGAAATCTTCAATAGCTCCCTATTACCCCCAGAATCAAATTCAAATTTCTCTCCTGTCGTTCAGGACAAAAATGGATACAGTCCTACCTTTCCAACCCTAGGTTGTATTACTTTCCTCTAAGTAGTCAATATGGCTCACCAAACAAGATTATACTCTGCCAAGACCCATGGCTTTCAGCTACATATATGACTTTGTTGTTGTTGAATAATTTTCCAGTTGTGTCCACCTCTCCATGATTCCCCATTTGGAGTTTTCTTGGCATAGATATTGGAGTGGTTTGCTCTTTCCTACACCAGCTCATTTTACAATGTGGAAACTGGGGCAAACAGGGTTAAATGACTTGTCCAGGGTCACACAGCTAGTAAGTATCAGAGGCCAGATTTGAACTCAGGAAGATGAACCTTCTGACTTTTAGACCTGGTATTTTTTATCTGCTGTGTCACCTAGCTGCCCTAGCTGTGATTTTACTCAGACTCTTTTTCTTATTCTTGGGATGCCTCTCTGTCCTTTGACTGATGAGAAAGAATACTTTCTCTTATGACCTTGCATAATACTTTATTTCACATTTCACTAAAGCTTTATTAAATATGATTGTGTTTTAGCAATCTGTATTGTCACCTTATTCCCCACTAGACTGTAAGCTGCTTGAGGCCAGAAGCCCTGTTTTATGTAGTTTTTGCATATCTTTGCTAAATAAAGTTAAGTATATCATAACTGCTTAGTAAATGTTTGTTATATAATTTTTTTTAGTTTTCCTTTTCATAGAATTATAGATTAATATCTAGAAGGGACCATTAACATCCAGGTTCTATTGTATTTTTATTTTGTATTTATTAATTTTGTTAAATATTTCCCAATTAGTTTTTAATCTGGTTTCCATACTCAGGCAGGAAATAAGCTGTGTATTTGACATACCTGCTCTATACCACGACCTGAGAGATGAAGAGGTTCTTGGGTATTCCATGAGCCCATCTGGAAGCCCTACAAATGACCATGTGTCAGGTAGCCAATTCTTTTCCCCCACATTACCTTTGGACCCCTTCTCCATATATAGTCCTGCCTCAGAGGAATTTTTCTCTAAAAGTAGGACATGGACAAGGTGAACTTTAGGTTTCTTTTAATCTAATTCTGTGTAATTGTTGACCTCCTGTTCATTTGAAAAAGGGTTATGTGGGAAGCGGTTTAATAGCCTCAAAGAATAGGCCAGGAGGATCAGGAATAATTTGTACTCCAAAATATCTCCTTTAAGCACTCCATGAATTAGGAGTACATTTGGGTTAATTAACTTCCCTTTTATTGTTAATAGCATTTTGGGGGTAAGTTTATTATTCATTCATGTTAACGTGAATTTATTAATGAAATATTACAGCCTTACCAAGCCAGTGGGAGTTCTGATTGGTGTGGGAAGGAGGACTGGACACTTTCTGACAACGATGTATCTCAGGAAAAGTCAAACTTGAATGGGATGGCAGCTACATGAGGGTATTGGGGTTGGTGGGGAACAGTACATTGATGATACAAAAATGGAGGGAAAGGAACATCAAAGACGAATTTACATCCACTTTGGAGTTTTATCTATAGTTTCCATGGGGGAAGGCATGAGGATTCTCTTTTTCCACCTCTGGCGGATGATACGTGGGCTGGCCTCTTCAATCTAATTCAATTTATTGTTCATTGTTTAAAGGGCCACTGTGAGTAAGATGTTGTGCTGGGTGTTGGGAAGACCAAGACAAAATGTAATTGATCATTTTGTATTTTTTTCATGATCTAAATAGCTTATTTTTTCCCGCAAATCTAGGTAATATTGGAACATATCGGAGTGCTTCCATTTTGGAGATGAAGAGATTTTAACAGACTCTAAGAGAGAATGAATGGTTCATTCATTCATTCATCAAATATTAATGAGTACCTACTCTGTACATATCAGCAACAGAGTTGGAAGTCAGATTTCTCTTTCTAACTCCCAATTCACTGCTCAGTCAATATTTTAATGAGCTCCCACAGGAACTATGGTGACATAAAAGACTCTTGGGATACATAGTAAACATTAGGAATTCCATTCCAGTTGTGATTTTGAGCAGGGTCCAGAGTAAGGAACTGGAACATAAATAAAATTTTTACATTATATGTATATATATTCATACATATATGTATACACACAAAAATATCATGTATTCTATATTATATCACAATACATAATGTATATTATGTATATACCTGTACATATGTGTACTTGTCTATATATGTCTGTTTTTCTATATATACACGTATGTATATGTTTATGTACATATGTGTATATATTCTTTCAATGAGACTTTGCAAGACTTTTTTTTTAAAGAAAGCTCCAAGTGTTTCCAGAACACTGAAATCCCCAGGGCTAGCCTGAGCGGCTGACCGTTCACCTGTGCCCCATCTAACACAAACGCTTGCTCTGGGTACTGGGGAGGGCAGGTTACCGCTCTCTGTCCCGGCTTCCCATAGGATGTAGCAGACGGTCTGCTTGCAGATCCCATTGGCTGTTTGCGTAATTTACCGACAATCTGTATTGTCTAAGATGGCTTTCCCTGTAGCATTAATTCAGAGCCGAATTATCTTCCACAAAGAAGGAGGTGAACAAAATTCCTTGGTGCCTGTGGTAGCTGCCGCTTTGCTTTGTCCGGGGGTGCGGAGGGAGAAGGGTGGGAACCTCCTCATTTTCACAAGCTTTTGTTTAGCGGCCTCTCTGTGGCCATTAAGCTGTGTGTGTGTGTGTGTGTGTGTGTGTGTGTGTGTGTGTGTGTGTGCTCTGTGTAGCTAAGGAGAAGCCTGTCAAGTGTAGCTCTTAATGACTTCAGTGTGTGTGTGTGTGTTTCTGAGATTAGCATAGATAGCTAAGTGCTTCATTGCCAGAAAAGACACCTCTCTGGGTTTGGCATAGCAGCCTTAATTACGGATAATTGGGGCAGCTCCCACTCCCTTCCCTTCGCATCTCTCCTTCCTGTTGTGTATCCCACTCTTCTCTCCACCATGGTCTTCAGCTAGCCTTTCTTCTGGTTTTATCTACTCAGATTTTATGGGCCAATGAGCTAGAGTCACAGCATCTCAGAGTGGGAAGGAACCTGGGAGGTGGCGTTAGGTGGCAATTTGGTAATATTTAGTGACCTTAATTTATGGAATGTTACATGTAAGTCTTTAAAGTCCTAGTCAAAATGTCCCCAGTAGAATGCAGGCTCCTTGAGGGCAGGAACTATTTTGTGTGTTTATATTTATCTTCAGGGTCTACCAAAATGGCTGGCACATAGTAGGCATTTTAAATTGAATTGAAAAGTGAGGTTGGTTGAAGTGGTCTGGACTTGGAATCTGTTCCACAGTGTTGAATCTTTATTCCCTCGCCATCCCTGCAGGGAACATTATTGAGTTTCTTCTGTATTATAAAGAAATAGAATTTTTAATATAGTTCATGGTAAGGAACATTAAAAGGAAGAGTGGCTAGGCTTTGTCTTATGGATTTGGGCACTTTGTTTCTTTTCACTGAGATCCTTGAGCCATGATTAAATAATAGTTATATAAGCTTTCTGCTGGACTCATAGGGCAGGAGCCTTTATATTCATCTTGTTCCTTCCTCCCCCCACCTCCCCTTTTTTATGCCTTTCAGATTTATTGAACAGAATCGTTATTTATGAGCAGTGTAGGCCATGCCTGACTTCCTATGAAGGGCATCTAGTCCTATGCTTTATTGTACTTTGTGCATATGGAATGCCTTTGTTATTAAGGAAATAATACTGTAGATTTACTGACCTTGTTAAATGCAAGTGCTATTATCTTTTCTGGGGATATTTCCTCATCTCTGGGGGAAACACAGTAAACCCACCAATAGGAATCATTCTTTTCAGCAAGGGAGCCTCATTTCCCAAGCCTGGCTATTTTGCTGCTTAGCCTTTGGACTGCTTTTGTATTCTGGCTCTCATTGTATTTGCCATAATTGAATTTGATTTTTAAATATTGCTGCTTAGTGTGTTAAGTGGTTATCGAATGTTCTATGATAGTTCTGCATGGTTTTATTTTAAAAAGGGCTCTAGAAAGAAACCTTGAGGGAACATAGGCCTAGATTGTCAAAGGAAAGACAGCTGATCAGAGTTACTAGTATGTTTGGTCAATTTGTGTCTGAGAGACTTAAGATAAAAAGCTTCCTCTTGGAGGCATAAATTGATTGAGGAAACCACTAACTCTTATTGGATTTCCCTTGAAGGAAAAGGTGGACAATCCATTGTCCTTGGTCCTCTCAGTAGCTATTTTTATGTGTAGAAAGTTTAGTAGGAGTGACTTAATGGGCACTGTTATATTTAAGGTTGTCTTGTTGAAAGCAAGAAATATTGATCTGATGTCTTAAGGAAGGCTATCTATGTCTCTGAAACAGTGAAGTCCTTCAGGAAGTAGAGAAGAAAATATGGAGAAAGAAAATGCTTGAATTATAAAGATTTGGAGAGTTGACAATTATATAGTGTTTTAAAGTTGGAAAAGCACTTTACAGATATCCCCTCATTTAAGCCTCACAACAACTTGGCAATGTAGGTATAATGTGTATTGTTCCCAGGGGTGTGCTGGAACCAGATCTAACTGGCTCCCAAGAATCACTGTTAAATTCTTAAGAGTGCCCAATAATACCACTATTAGGTCTATTTCCAAAGATGATTACAGAAATAGGGAAAGAACCAATATGTTCTAAAGTATTTATACTAGCTCTCTTTGTGGTAGGCAAAGAACTGGAAATTGCAGGGATGTCCATCGACTGGGGAATGGATGAACAAGTTGTGGTATATGATCGTGTTGGAATACTATCGTACTTTAGGAAATGATGAGTGCAATGATTTTAGAAAAATATGGATCGAATTGTATGAAACAATAAAGAGTGAAATGAACAGAACCAAGAGAATGTTGTATTAACAGCAATATTGTTATAAGGACAACTTTGAGTGACTAAGTAATTTTGACTATCATAAATACCCAAATCAATTACAAAGGACATATGAATGAAGATGCTATTTATAGCCAGAGAAAGAATTGATAATAGAAGTATGTAGAGAATGATTTTTGCATATCTATATATGTATCTCTCTCTATATGTACACACACACACACACACACACACACATACACACACATATATTTGTATCCAGGGCAACCATACCTAGGGTGGAGATGGGGAGTGGAGGAAAAAAAGAAAAAAAAGAAATTTACTTGATAACTTTATTATATACTTAAAAGGAATAGCAAATTGTACAGAATAAATTTGCAGTTTTATGTGCAATCATTTTTTTCCTACTACATTATGGAAATGCTTTCATAAATTAAAAATAAAATAAATTTAAAAATTTCTTAGAGTGAACATTTACATTCCAGAAAAACAAATTTGACAAATAGGGGCTTGATTTATTATTCTTTTGATTGTCTAGAGTTAAAATGATGGAGAAAATGTTCATAAATTAACAGACTAAATAAATCAATCATTTTAAATAATAAAGAATTTAATATGTTAATAAATTTATAAATTAAGCTTAAAAGTCAGTCTTATATACTTCTTCCCTACATCCCCTTCTCCTTCCCTCCCCAGAGTAGGTTGTTGAACATTTAGTGTTAAGGTTTCTGCTCTGGTCTATACTCAGATATGCAGATAGGGAGGCAGGCAGATAGACAGACAGACTGCAGTGCTCTTTCATCTTCAAGGGCTTTTTTATTGCTGTGTCTTTCCTTTGATTTTAGGGCTGTCTGCCTACATCAGTGCTGCTAACCTTTGCTGTCTATAGCTCCTATGGCAGCTAACACTACCAGCCCTCAATTTTCTTTCCTCCCTTCTCCTTTCCTTCTTCTTTTTCTCTCATAGATTTTATTTTGCTGCTCGTTTTCGGAATGAAAGAGTGGCCAAGGAGAGCACTTCTCATCCGGTGGGAAAAGCCATTTTCAGCTAGTGGATTAGGTTCTTATTGTTATAACTAATAATAATTCACTTTAAGGCTTGTGGAACCCTTTATATATGTTATCTCATTTGATCTTAACCACAATCCTGTGAAGTAGGTGTTGTTATCCTCATTTTACAGGTGAGAAAACTGAGGTTGATAGCAGCTAAGTGTTGCCCTGATATCACACAACTAAAAAGTGTCTAAGTCTGGATTAAAATTCAGGTCTCCCTGACTCCCAGTTCTTTGTTCTCACCTTGCTGTCATCTAGAATGTTTTTAGGTTGTCTTGGCTCTTGGTGCTTGATTCACTTTTTTTTTCCTTTTTGGAGAGGGGAAGTTAGGGCAATTGGTGTTAAGTGATTTGACCAAGGTCACAAGGCTAGTTTTGTCTTAAATTTCTGAGACTGGATTTGAACTCAGGTCTCTTGACTCCAGGGCTGGTGCTGTTATGCACTGCACCACCTAGCTGCCCCTTGACTCACTTCTTAAAGAGGCCTATTCACAGAATGGGTGTTACCTCATGTAATGGAAATGCAAATTTAAAGGTCTTCCCTGCCCCTACGCTAAAGTGCACCTGGAGTCTGGGGTGGGAGGCTTGTTTTTCAGTAGATACTTTTTGATTGGCCAGTGGGTCCTGAACATTGTTACATTCTCTGAGCCAGGAGAAGGCTATATAAACCCTGATTTGAGGCTTTGTTTTGGGGATCACTTTGAGAAGTGTTCTGTGAGATTTGATCAGATGAGACTCTGGGAAGCCGTTGTTGACGCCCCCCCCCCCCCCCGCTTTGAAAAACCCAGATGTTGATTTGGTATGGATGTAATGTAAAAGTTTGGAAACCTGTCTACTTGATCTGTTTCTCTGTCTTGATAATTCTGTCTGTATACTATTTAGTTTGGGGTGCTGACCTTTTTCCCTTGAACTAGGTAAACGATACATATTTGACTAATTAAAGTAAGCTTGTTAACCCATTTTAAGTTGCTTTCCTTTAACAAAGCAGATCTAAGAACCTGTGTTGGCAGCCACCCTGGGGTGCTGGCTACTACACCTCACTCTATGTGAGTACATGAAAAGGCCTTAGCCTAAAAGGGCCAGGGTCTTCCATTACATCCTGGGTCATCTCCAATCATCCTGATGAAGATCTGGCCACTGGACCCAGATAACTCTGGAGGAGAAAGTGAGGCTGGTGACCTTGCACAGCTCTCCCTCCATCACATCAGTGTCAACTGCAAGGCATGTCATCATCTCCCTGATGTCATGGCCCTCTTAGAGAATGAAGGAGAAACACAACACAAGCTTCTTCACTGCCAGAGATCCATTCTCCCTGCCTGTTGTATTCCACTGGGTTGTGAGCTCCTTGAGGGCAGGACCATCTTTTGTCTCTTTTTGTAACCCCTGTGATTTGTAGTGGTATTCCTGCAAATCCTAGGAACTGCAAGCTTTTTGAGGTCAGGAATCATGTTTTAATTAATCTTTCTATCTCCATCTGGTACCTAACATAGTGATTTATGCATTGTAGGTCCTTAATGTTTGTTGAAAAGTCAAATTCTTATTGGATACCACTATTTGTAATGTTCGCATTCTAATCTAAAGTCCATAGGTAACCTGGTGGTATATATATATTTATTTATTTGCTGGAGAATGGAATTCTTGAAGGCAAGATTTGTAAATTACAAACCTGAGTTTCTAATCTGAACCTTTATCTTCTGAGATACAGTACCTCCCTTGGGAATTGAAATTTCAGGGAGCCTTTAGAGTTAATTGTGTGTATATGTATATGTATACATACATACATATTTTTTTCTGACTAGGTACCAGTGAATTGTCTGAGTACAGCTAGCTCTTTTAGTTAGAACTCATGATTAATGAACTCCAAATGATGTGGTTTATCTGTCCAGTTACTTTGGGTCTGATCCATGGCTACAGATTGCATTCTTAATCTCATTCAGTCTTTTAACAAATTTATGTCAATCAAAAGGAGAATTGAGTGAGGAAGTATGAATAGATGTATGTAAATTAATCAAATCAGAGGGTATGTCCTCTGAATGCTGGATGAGTAGCATTAGTTTTGTAGGACAATATATCATGAGTGTCCTTAGGGCTGTTTTCTGTAAGAAAAAAGAAATGGCTGAGATGTTGGTCTTAAATATTTCAGAATCAGTCTGAGTTTCTCCTTCCTTTCCCATTTTGTCTGTCTCCTTCTCTCTCTCTCTCTCTCTCTCTCTCTCTCTCTCTCTCTCTCTCTCTCCTTTCATTTTTGGGGGTGTGTGTAAAATTGGTATCTTTTCAAAAAGGGAAAAATCTATAGTAAGCCAATTAACCCAGACCCTTAGCCTCTTAAGATCAGGGAAGTTCAGGGTTGGATATTATCAATAAAGAAAGGTCATCCATTGGCTTTTGTGAAAAAAAAAATGCCTGTCCCTGAAGGATGTTGTAGTAATCCAGATTAAGTGGGTGGCTAAGGACTGTTTGGGAGTAGATTACTTTCAAGAGACATGTATAAACATTAGGATCCTAATGCTTTTTTAAAAGATAAATCAGACTGTAGATTCCAGTTTTCCCCCATCACCAACATGTAGTTTGAAGGAAATTTGAGGAATTTAAAGAATTAATATTAGCCTTAAAACAGATCTCAGAACACCAGAGAAGAAATTAATGAAGGTAATTGTAGAGTATTGTAAAGTGTCCTGGAGATGCTTAATGAAAATAGGGTACGGGCTGAGAGAAGAGCACCACCTGCTGAACAGTGTTTGTGATTTCCTATATGTCTTATATTCTTGGAGAGCAGTTTTTCAACTGTTCATCATGGTCTCCCAATTACTTACTGTCCTCCTTTTAAACAATGTATTCATTATTACCAGACAGAATTGGAAGTTGAAATAGTGCCGTGCAATGTCTACCATCAGGTCCTTGAACTAAGAGGTTACTTTAATCAGCCTAAATGCTTTTGATTTATTTAATATTTAGGGAGATCCAACACTTAGGGCTAATTTAATTCAAATTAAAATGCTTTCAAAAAGTTCTAATTTACAGGGACTTACACATAATCCACATGCAACTTAAAATGTGTTCTTTTGAAATTGTACTGAATCCAATTAAAATGACTTCAATATATAATTTCTGTCATGCCATAATGGTATCATTTGTATCAGCTCTCTGCTTTTTCTTTTTTATTCTGACTTCCTCAATATATATATATATATAGTAAATGCTTTCTCCATCTTAGTTAAAATGTTTTTTATTTGAAGCTCTGTAGGGCAGGAACCCAGGAGCAGACATTTGGATAGACCTATTTCAATGTCCCGCACAGTTTAGGTGCTAATGTATCTTGAATAAATGACTTAAATAGAATTTCAGCAATAATTTAAATAATTTTACATTATCTAATAATAATTAATAATAATTATTACTAGTATATAATAATAAACATTATTCAATGTTGATTCAACAAATTAATTGCGAATGGTAAAAATTCTTTATTAAGAACAAAATAATTATCTTGAGCTTATAAATGGAACTGGATAGATCTAGCTTGGGTTGCCATGGTGAATATCCTTATTAGGATGAAAAAAAAGACGGTTTCTTCAAATTATATGCATATGCATACTGTATTAATTCTGCCAAAGAGTTCTAATGGCATGTATTCTGTGAAGGATCTCTGTGGGTCAATAAGGGTCATCCTTCCAGTAGTTTGTAACCTGAATCTAAGAACAGAAAATCTAAATATTGTGACCCTAGTGCATATCAGGGGCTTTTTAAAATCAGAGCATTTTGAGCTAGAAAGACTTAAAAAATCAGTCCTCTCATTTTTAAAGATGAAGAAATGGAGCTCTAGAAGGTTAAATGGCTTGGCCAAAGCCGGTATCAAGATAGGAAAGTAAAATACTCAGTTTTTCTTATAATTAGAATCTGGATAGATTTATAATATGAATGGTAAATGTATTGCAAATACTATAAATCAGTGTAGAACAAATACTTAGCCTTTATTCCTTTTTTTATTAAAAAAATTTCTCTAACACTGAAGCTTACAGAAACACTTTCCTGATTAAGAATTATTTGACATTAGGGGCGGCCAGGTAGCACAGCGAGTAAGAGCACCGGCTCCAGTGTTGAGAAGACCTGGAGATCGAATCCCGGGCTCAGACACTTAGCACCCACCCAGAAACACCTGGCCGTGTAACCTTGAGCAAGTTACTTAACCCCAATTGCTTAGGGGCGGCCAGGTGGCTCAGCGAGTAAGAGCACCAGCTCCAGTGTCAGGATGACCTGGATCAAATCTGGGCTCAGATACTCAGCACCACACCCAGAAATAACTGGCCGTGTAACCTTGAGCAAGTTACTTAACCCTGATTGCTTTAAATAAAAAAAAGAAGAAAAAAAAGAATTATTTGACATTGCTAATGTCCTATTAAACGAATATTACAAATAATGTAATTCGTTAGTAACTTGACCGTGGTCGCATAATCAGTAAATGGGAGGGTTCTGACAGAAACTCAGGTCTGACTCCAAAAATGACACTTTCCCTACAACATCAAGTATTACAATGCATCCCTTATTGGACTTCATATCTATTAAAAAATCCCTAGATCAATTGTGGGTTTTTAGTGATAAAGATCTGAAATCATTCTGGAGGTTATAGGGTGTGGAAAGAATTCAAACTGTAGAAGTCTTAGACCTGAAGATGCAAGACCTGGTTTTTTTTTTTGAGGGGGGAAGGTAGGGCAGTTGGGGTCAAGTGACTTGCCCAAGGTCACATAGCTAGTATGTGTTAAGTGTCTGAGGCCGGACTTGAACTCAGGTCCTCCTGACTCCAGGGCCGGTGCTTTATTCACTGCTCCACCTAGCCGCCCCTATTCTCTAGACATTTTAAGCTCAACATTTTCAAAGTGAAACTCATTTCTACTCCCCTCCCCCCAACCCTCCTTTCTTCCTACCTCCCTTATTTCCTTTGAGCATATCACTGTCCACATACCAACCTTGGTTAATAAACATGGACTTATCCTTGAATCTTCTCTCTCCCTCAATCCCCATATCCAGTAATCTGCCAAGTCTTACTGATTCTGACTCCAAAATATATCTAATATCCATTCCCTCCTTTTTCCCCACAAAACCTCTACTTGGTTTAGGCCTTAATGAACTCTCTCTTGGACTATTGCAATGGCTCCTTGATTGGTGTTTCTATTTCTGATTTTTCTACCCTCAGGTCCATACTCCACATAGCTGCTAACTTAACAAGAAAGAGAAATCGGATCTTTTTTTTCCCATACTCCCATCCTCAGAAAACTTCAGTGGCTCCTTATTAGCTCTAATGTAAAACGGAAGATCTTTAGCCTGACATTTTAAACCCCCTGATAGCTGGCTCTTGCTTAGCTTTTAAGGAAATTTGGGGCATGGGAATAGACTATGTTGCACTGGTTTTAAAAATATGAGTGTATTTTCAGAAAATATATACTTCTAGCAGCCACCATGGTATTGCCTATTTTTAGAGTTATTAGATCTTCTCTAATTTTTTTTTCTAAAAATTGTTTCTTTTCTTATACAGCTAATTCCAGTTTACTTAGTGGAATGATTGACTTTGGAAAAGGATAGATTTAAATGTAGGTATATTGATTCAGTTGTACTGTGTTTCCTGATATCTTTTTTCTAGTTCATATTTATCTATTTATTTCTTAGCACATGGAGCTTTTGTAAAGAGTTGAGATTGACTTTCTAAGGCCTTATATATGCTTTCACAATTGAGTCAAAAGTTTTCTGGTCCTGAACTTGATTTTTCTTCTTAAATGGCAGCAAATCAGTGAAATTATTTTCTACTATTAATGAGTGATTATGCTGATCCAGAGAAGAGTGATTTCATCCAATTGTAATTGATATGGGAAATAAATTTCATTGAAAATATTTTTGTATGGGGCGGCCAGGTGGCTCAGCAAGTAAGAGCACCGGCTCCAGTGTCGGGATGACCTGGGGATCAAATCCGGGCTCAGATACTTAGCACCGCACCCAGAAATAACTGGCATGTAACCTTGAGCAAGTTAACCCTAATAGCTTACAAAAAAAAGAAAGAAAATATTTTTGTAAATAGAATAAATTTTGCTGAAATCATGCAGCAAAATTCTATTTATCATTTATGATATATGTCCTTATTGATTATACTAAGGAACCGAGACTGGTTAGCTGGGAGAAAGAAGACTAGGGGAAACAGGAATATATCCGTCTGTCTGTAAAAGTGAAAGGTACCACATAGGAGAGGATAGCAGAGAATAAAACTAAAAACAATTCGTTGAAAGTTACAAAGAGGTGAGTCGAAGCTTATTGTCAGGAGAAAAACCCACTTTCTAACACTTAGAGGAAGGAAAGGTGGTTGCTGCGTGATGGTGACGGGAGAAAGAGTCTTAAGGGGAGAGTGGAAAGAGCAAGGAATATAGTAACTCCCCCTAGCCCTGTGTGAGAGAAGGACCAGCCAGGCTTGGAGAGTGTCCTAAGAGATTGGTTTTATCTTCAAGAGGGAGCTAGGTGTTGTTGGGCACCAGAAGATGCAGGGAATATGAAAGGGAGAAATCTAGGATCATAGTATGGTTCCCTTTAAAAATAGAGATAACCCTGAAGATGATCAAGTTCACCTTCATTTTTTCTTTCATTTTATTTTATTTTTCAGTGAATAAGAATTCATTTTCTCTCTCCCATCCATGCCCCACATTTAAAAGGGAAAAAAGGTAGGGACCACCCCCACCCCAACCCTTGTAGCAAATATACATAGTCCAGCCAAATGAATTCATTCATTGACTATGTCCAAAAATATGTGTTTCATTTTATACCTTGAGTCACTGTGTTGGGAGGTGGGTAGCACAATTTATCCCTAGTTCTCTGTAATCATGTTTGGTCATTGCATTGGCTAAAGTTCTTAAGTTTCTCAATGCTGTCGGTCTTTATAATGTTGCTGTTATTGGATAAGTCGTTCTGGTTCTGTTCATGTCACTCTAAATCAGTTCATATGAGTCTTCCTAGATTTCTCTGAAATCATCCCTTTCATCATTTCTTATGATACAGTTTCCATGACATTTATATACCATACTATTTTTTTTTAGCAATTTCCTAATTGGTGGGCATCCCTTTAGTTTTCAGTTTTTTCCCACTACAAAAGAGCTGCTGTCAATATTTTTGTACATATTGGTTTCTTTCCTCTATCTTTGATCTCTTCAGTGTATAGACCTAGTAGAGTATCAAAGGGAATGTACATATTTATGACTTGGGGGCATAGTTCAAAATTGCTTTGCAGAATGGTTGTGCCAACTCACAGCTCCACCAAACAATGCATTTATATTCCTATTTTCCCCAATCTCTTCAACATTTGCCATTGTTCTTCTTTGTTGTCTTTTCCAATCTGATCATCTTTACCTTAGATCACTTGTAAATTTTATAAATGAGGAAACTGAGGCTCAAAGAGGTTAGGTGACTAGCCCAAAGTCTCATGGGGACAGTAAATAGCAGAGTCAGGATACTAACTCAGGTCCTAAATATGGGCAGCTAGGTGGTACAGTGGATGGAGCACCTGGCTTGGAGTCAGGAAGACCTGAATTAAAATCTGGCCTCCAACACTGCCTAAATATGTGACCCTGGGTAAGTCACTTAACCCTTGTTTGCCTCAGTTTCCTCATTTTTAAGAGGAGCTAAAGAAGGAAATAGCAAACCACTTTCTTTGCCAAGAAAAACCCAAATAGGATCATGGAGGGTCAAAAACAACTGCTCAACAACAGCAACAACTCTAAATACAAAGATGTTTCAACTCTGATGATTGATGAAGGCTCTAGAGAGCTTAGTAGAAAGGAAGGATAAACTGAGGAGGAAGGTGAGGGAAGGCAAGGGCTGAGTAGCCTGGTAGATGGGGGGAAGGGTGGAGAGGATATTGGTAGATATCCTCACACATCAGTAATCACATATTGGTAATTACTAATTGATTCAGGGCACTCTGGGACTTTTGTGGTTTCAGGTTCCCAGGACAAGAAGCTTATGGCAGGGGAGACATCCTGCTCTAGCCTATTGAGAAGGCTCTTTGGAAGAGGGACATAGTGGTTTGGGGTTCTGGGTACTGGCAGCCCAAAGACTCTCCAGAAAATGAGCCTGTGAGATGGCATGATCTGGGAAGTTGGGAAAGATTAGAAGCATGGTCCTAGGGTAAGGGTTTTTTGTGTGTCAGGGACTCCTTTGGTAGTATATTGAAAGCTATAGACTCTTCAAAATAATGTTTTTAAATGCTCAAAATAAATAGAATTGCAAAGGAAACTAATTAAATTTTAAGACAATTATTAAAATAATTTTTAAAAAGTTCATAGACTCCATGTTAATAACCCTTAGGGGTGGGGAATATAGACCCTAGAATTTTGCCCCTTTTGCTAAAACTGTTCTGCTGCTGTGCAAAGAGTGGTGCTGACTCTGATGGCAGGGGATATGGATTCAAATCCTGCTTCTCACACTTGCTACCTATGTGAGTGATTCACATGACTCCCTGGGCCTCGGTTTGCTTACCTGAAAAGTGAAGGGGCTTGACTAAATCGTCTCTGAGGTCCTTTCTGGCTCTAGTTCTGATGCTAAATGTAGCAGATCTGTAAATGTGAAAGTGGTCAGAGGGTGGCCGGTGGCTGAAGGAGGAGGGCCCCAGCCACACGTGTGCCAGTGACTTCTTAAACCATTGTGGAAAAGCCAAAGCTTCCAATCTCTGCTGTTGAGAAGAACCTGAAGTGGGTTGTAATTGTGGTAATGCTGAACAGATGTTCCCTCGCCATGGGCTACTTTGTATGACTGAGCGTCCTTGCTTCATTCTTTATAGAGGCCATGCCAGTTTCTGCAGGTCACTGGCGGATGCTTCTCTGTGTGAGTGATGTCTGGGAGAGGTCGTCATGGTTACCAAGGCACTCTGGCCAGCGGGATAGGGCTGCAGGATAATTAATGCCTCTTCTGCAGCCCTGCCCTGCCTGTTATCCACCCTCAGAAAGGAGCAGCCAGAAATTTTTATCACTTTCTTTCCTGGCTTTCGTCTGGGAGAAAATTGATAATGAAGAAGGCAGCATATATCTCTTCTCCTCACTTTCTCTGCTTGTCCTCTCCCCTCCACATTGAAAACTACAAAATCATGGATTTATGGTGAGAAGGGACCTTGGAGATTATTGAGTCTGTCTCTTCATTTTGCAGATGAGGAAACTGAGGCCCAAAGTGGTAAAGTGACTTATTTAAGCTCACAAAGGATAAATGTTATACACTTTGGACAAAATCATTTTAGATTCTTAGAGAATATGGAGAAAAGAAATCTTTAATGCTTTTTATGAAAAAAATGAATATAAAGTAACATTTAATATTGTTATTTAACAGTTATTTACTTAACCAGGACTTTATGTTATTCCTATATAAACTGTCCCCCTCAACAAAAGTATACTACTATAATTTAATTTTTATTATTTTATCATTTCTATTTCAAATGGGACGGCATATTTAAAGCCGCAAACTTTAAAGCACTACATTCATATAAATTATTGCTGCTGCAGCTTTTGTTGTCCTTGGGGGCAGCTGTATGGGCCAGTGGATAGAGCGCTGGGACTGGAGTAAAGAAGACCTGAGTTCAAATCTAGCTTGAGACATTTGCTAACTGTGTTAACCTGAGCAAGTAACTTAACCTCTTCTTGCCTCAGTTTCCTCAACTGTAAAATGAGGGTAATAATAGCATTTACCTTGCAGGGTTGCTGTGAAAATGAGATATTTATAAAACACTAGGCAAACCTTAAAGTGCTATATGGATGGTAGCTGTTATGCTGCCATCATCACCATCATCATCATCATCATCATCATCATCATCATCATCATCATCATCATCATCATCA
>NW_027186457.1:11189963-11229691 GCF_028583685.1 Petaurus breviceps papuanus | reverse complement strand
CATCATCATCATCATCATCATCATCATCATCATCATCATCATCATCAGCTGGAAAAAGATGGACCCAACCCTCCCAACAGAGGGGGTAAAAACAGCTAAATAAAACAAAACAATGACAACTGTCCAAGAATTACAAATTTTTAGTAGAGTCATAGGCTCCTATACAGAAATTCAAGGTAAGATGGACCTTTGAGATATTCTAGACCTGGTGCCTAGCTTTACAGAAGTAGAAACTGGAGCTAAAGGGAGTCTCGATGCCTCTGTAGGTCATAAGGTCAGAGCTAGGATTTCAGTGAAGATCTCTGGATTCTAAGGGGTCTTCCGATTTTCACCCCAAACAATGCCATCCCTTCTTCCAATACTCACATTTAATTAGCTTTTCTTCTTTCTTACAAGAATTAGCCTTGACTGCCATTGTGAGATTTTTAGTAATCCTTCGCTTTGAAAATCCTTTGAAAGCTGGCATCAGTAACACTTACTCTTAGCTTTAGCAATGAATGAATATTAATTAACCACTAATGCTTTTCTTCCTTTTTAGCAAGCGTTAGCCCATCACATATGACTAAAAGGGTGCTTTGCTTTGCCTTTGAATTTTTTTTAACAAAAATTTCCCATTTGGCAGTTCAATAATAATAATAGTAATACAGAATATATTATGTATTTTATCTTTAAGAACTGCAGACAGCTTTGTGTACTTGGGAGACAATTGCCTTAGAATGGGAAAAGTCCTAGATGGACAAGGAGTCAATTAGGTTCAGAGGAGGGAAAGAGACACATTTATTAAGCATCTAATGTGTACCAGGCATTGTGCTAAGTGCAATGCAAATATATCACTTGATCTCCACAACAGCCTTGTGAGATGAGTGCCATAATAATCCCTATTTTTACTGATGAGGAAGCTGGGGCAAACAGAGGTGGAGTGACTTGCCCAGGGTCTCTCAGCTAGTAAGTGTCTGAGGCTAGAACTGAACTCAGAGGTTTGACTCCAAGTCCATTGCTCTGTGTACTATGGCGCCACCTAGCTGACACATGGAGCTAGATCTGGAGGGCACCTTAATAAAAGCCATCTTGTTCAACAGATGAGGAAACTGAGGCCCAAAGAGGTTAAGTGACCTGAGGCTAATCTTACCTCTGCTATTAACTAATTGTGTGACTTTGACCAAGTCCTTTGTCTTGCTGGATTTCAGTTTCCCTATTTGAAAGATGATAGAATTGGGCTCAGTGACCTCCAAGAGCCCTTCAAGCCAGAAGTATGCTGGTAGGTGTTTAACAACTGGCTCTCTGAAAAAAAAATGCACATGATAGACTTTTGAGATTAATCTGAGTTATTAACATTTTCTCCATCATTTTCGTAAATTTACCAGGTGTGGAGAACCTGCATGGCCTCGAGGCTGCAGGTTCTCCACCCCTGTAGACAACCAGCAAAAAGTGATTCTTATCATTTGCCAATTTTTGAGGTACTACTACTGAAAATTTAACAATCAGCTTTTGAGAATCAGTTTGAAATGGTTTTAGAGCACCCTTCCCCAACTTCTGGCCACAAAATTTTATGATCTGGGTCTACATGACATCCAGGCACTATTCCTCTCACAACTGAAATATAAGTACAAGCAAAACTCATTCCAGCAGTTTGGGGGGAAAGATACAAGACTATTTTTCCATTTGAATTTTTTTGTGGAAATTTCAGTAAGGATACAGTATTTCCCTAAACTCTAACGTGTCTGGAACACTGTCATTACCCAAGTGCCTCGTGATGGAATTATGAGGGTAAGGGTTTTACTTTAAATATTTCTTTGCGTCATGCCTTAGGTCCTGGTTTAAGAGTCATCTCTTCACTTTTCTACAGATAACCTTACTCAAATATTCTTTAAATAAACTTTGATCTAGGTTTGTTCTCCTTGCTTTGGAAAAGCTACAGGATCAGAATTCAAAGAGGTATGACGCATGCCTAAATGCTCTGGATTGCAATTAATTGGCTCCACTTGGCAGATTATTTTGCAGCTGTGGCTAGCAGAATATGAATACATTTCCCCAAAGGGGTTAGTGGCATCATAAAAGTATAAAATTTTATGCCTGGAAAGGACTTTTGAGCTTCTAGCTTATCTCAAGCTATGTTCCAAGGAGCCTTGGCCCTCTTTGTGACAAGTATAGGGTTTCCATTTAAAAATCCCTTTGCAAGTGATATTTTCCCTATGTAATATTAAATATGAAATTATGCACATATAAATACTTCTCACACTGTCCAGTACTTATATATGACATTAAGTATAGTTTCTCACATTTTACCCTAAAATGCCCTTTCTTCTTTATCATAGTGGGACTCCATATGTCCCTGAAGCATCATTCATGGGTTCCATCAACATTATTTCAAGCCCAGAGGTGTTCCATGGTCAAAGCCGTTTGGGACATGATTAATTCATCCAGCATTTTAATATTATAGATCAGGAACCTGACTGAGGCGTAAAGATAAAGTGGCTTGCTCCAGGCAGAATAGTCTTATGTGCAGGGCTCCTTGTGCTACCTTAGCCAGAATTAGAAATGCCTATTTTATCTTATGGATCCAGGGAAGAGTTAGGATTCTGCCACTGAAATGCCAGCATTCACAAAGTGGTCTTCTACATATCTAAGTGGCTTAATGTAAATCCAATACATGAGAATCAAGATGTACAAAATCAGGCAAGTCACTTACCCCTTCTTGCCTCAGTTTCTTTCTTCATCTGTAAAATGAAGTATAGAAGGAAATAGCAAACCGCTCTAGTCTCCTTGCCAAGAAAACCCCAAATGACATGACTGGAAAACAACTCAACAACGTCCTATGAACATCGATATTTACAAAATGGTGAAAATAAGGGCTTGGCTATTTGCATCACAAAAGGATTTTTTTTTTTCACCTTACAGGATGATTCAGCATAGGCTTCTTTTAAATAGCAGTCCCAGGAAATCAAGGTTCCACAGTATCTTCGACTTTGCTGTTCCCTCCATCATTGTGTTTTGTCTTTCCTTTTGAACATTAGCTAACTATTCAACATTTCTAACAATGAGATAGGTTGGGAGTGGAGAAACTCAGGTTATTAGATTTTGATTCTCAGCAGACTTGGTAAAAGATTGAGCTGACCATGAAGTTATATAACATTCATCAGTCAAAGCAATAGCTTGGGAACTTTGAGGTGAATGTGCAATGTATATAATAATATAAGAATATAAGTTTCTTGAGGATAGGGATTGCTTAACTTTGTATGTGTCCCTAGTGCCTAGCAGAGATCCAGGATCCTACCAGGCTTTTAATAAATGCTGGCTGAGCTGATTGGTTGATTGAGAGTGATGACCTGGTATTTATGAGATGCTGTGGCCAGCACATAGCTGTCATTGGATGGCCAGCTTTCCGAATGATGTGCCTCTCCTAGCCTTCAGATAGCAGAGAAATAGTCCACAAATGAACTCATACTAAGCCTTTGAAATTATGTAGGATTTGCTTGAAGTTGGGTTTGGTGGCCAAACTTTTTAAACTAATATCTTATTTTTTCTAATTATATATGAAGGCAAACTTTAAAATTAATTTAAAAAAATTTCTTTTAATTTATAGAATAAAACAAGCATTTCTATGACACTACCAAAAAATAGATGGTTGCAACATGAAACTGCAAATCTACTATGCATAACTTACTATTCCTTTCAAATATACAAATTTATCATGTATATGTCTTTTATTTTCTTCCCTCCTTCTCCCCCTCATTCTAGATACACACACACATGCGCGTGCGCACACACACACACATGCGCGCGCACACACAACGTAAAATTATTCTACACATACTGCTCCTTATCAGTTCTTTCTCTGAATCCACATAGTACTTTTCTTCATAGATCTTTATAGTTAATTTGGGTATTTATAATAGTCAAAATATCTTATTCACTCAAAGTCATTTTTATTTTATTTTTTTTTTAAGCAATCAGGGTTAAGTAACTTGCTCAAGGTTACCCGGCCAGTTATTTCTGGGTGTGGTGCTGAGTGTCTGAGCCCGGGACTCGATCTCCAGGTCATCCCAACACTGGAGCCAGTGCTCTTACTCGCTGAGCCACCTGGGCGCCCTTAAGCAATCGGGCTTAAGTAACTTGCTCAAGGTTACACGGCCAGGTGTTTCTGGGTGGGTGCTAAGTGTCCGAGCCCGGGATTCGATCTCCAGGTCTTATCAACACTGGAGCCGGTGCTCTTACTTGCTGTGCTACCTGGCCGCCCCTCAAAGTCATTTTTAAAACAATATTGCTATTACTATATACAATGTTCTCTCAGTTTTGTTCATTTCACTCTACATTATTTCATGCAAGTCTTTCCACCTTTTTTCTAAAATTATTGAGCTCATTTCTTATAGCACAGTAGTATTCCATCACAATCATATACCACAATTTGTTAGCATTCATTAAAATTTCTTTTGAGTTCCAAATTTTCTCCTTCCTTTGCTCCCCTCCCCCAGATAGTAAGCAATTTAATATAGGTTATATGTGTGCAATCATGTAAAATATATTTCCATATTAGTTACCTTGTGAAAGAAGAAAGAAACCCAAAGGGAAAAAAAACTCAGAAAATTAAAAAAAGGTGAAAATAGTATGCTTTGATCGGCATTCAGACTCCATCAGTTCTTTCTCTAGATGTAGAGAGCATTTTTCATTATGAGTCCTTTGTAATCCTCTTAGATCACTATTGCTGAGAATAGCTGTCATTCATAGTTGATCATTACACAATGTGGCTGTTATTGTGTACAATGTTCTCTTGGTTCTGCTCACTTTACTCAGCATCAGTTCATGCAAGTCTTTCCAGATTTCTCTGGTCTACCTACCCATCATTTCTTATGGAACAATAGTATTCAATTGCTTTCATATATCACAACTTGTTCAGCCATTCCTCGATTGATTAGCATCCCTTCAATTGCCAGTTCTTTTCTACCACAAAAAGAGCTGTTATAAATACCTTTTTTTTTTCTTTTACAAGCAGGTCCTTCCCTCCCTCCCCCCCTTTTTGGATCTCTTTGTGATACAGACTTAGTGTGGTATCTCAGCATTAAAGGGTATGCATAGTTTGCTTGCCCTTTTGGCAAAGTTCCAAATTTCTTTCCAGAATGGTTGGATCAGTTCACAATTCCTCAGTGACCCAACTTTTGAGAAATTAGTCACCTCCACGTCATGATGACACATGAGAAAATGTTTTTATTGGAAATCAGTATATGATTGCCAAAAATATATATATTTACAAAACTGTACAGAAGTCATTTTCTTTATTATAATGAAAGAGGGCACACCTCTGAAAGATCTCTTGGATTTGGACAGATTTTTGAATGCTTTCATGATAATACATAATTTATTCCATACATCAATTCACTCTCTTCTTTTAACTTGCATCAATTTGTGTTATTATATCTAATGGGGAGTGAAATTTCCTATTATTCACACTCTCAGAAAAATTAGCTTTTTTTATTGGTCACCAAGAGCCTGGTCACCTCAATCTTGACATAATGAATAGAGTGCAGAATTTGGAGGTAGAAAGACCATGATTCTGGGGGTGGCTAGGTGACACAGTGAATAGAGCACAGGTCCTGGAGTCAGGAGGATCTGAGTTCAAATATGACCTCAGACACTTAACACTTACTAACCATGTGATCTTAGGCAAGTCACTTAACCCCAATTGCCCTCCAAAAAAAAAAGAACATGATTTAAATCCTACCTTAGACAATTAACTAGTTTGCAGACTGTAAGCAGTCTGTAAGTAAGTAAGACTCTTGGGTCCATGTTCTTCATCTGGTAATGTCATAGGGGTTAGACTATATGGCTTCTGAATTTTTCTTCAAATCCAAAATTTATGATTTGGTGAGTAAGTCGGTCTCATTACTGAAGATATTCTTTTCCCGCAAGGTATTTTGACATTACATTTAAGGTTTTGATGATGTCTCCTGGATAGAGGTGTGAAGAATACCATTGCTAACCCATAGATACCATATAGAGGATTATTGATTGAGCCATGGCATCTGGGGATGATTAGCTCATTTAAAGGTGACATACAGTTGATCAAAACTGCACTCTTGGTCATAGCCTTTCAAAAGAATAGGATTACAGCTGGAGTAGAATAAATAAAGACCAGTACTGAGAGAGGTAGATTAGAGAGGGGCTAAACACAGCCTCAGGTCTCTGAAATGAGGGTAGGGAGAAGCCTACATTTCAGCAGCTGGGAGGTGTATCAGCAATGCCATATTCACAAAGCCTATGGAGATTACAGATATGCTGATATGATTATCCATCACAAAATACGTCATGCTTGCCATATGGGGGAATAAACTAGAAAATTTATTAAGATACCAAAAGACTGAATCCCAAAACCAGAAAGTGAAAGCCATCAGAGTAGTTATGACATTGGCACAGGTAGATAAAGTAGAAAGCACCCACATTTTCAAGCCTTTAAAACAGAACAGGTTACCTCAGGCAAAGGTCCTCCTCTCCCCACTCACAGCAACCACCCAGCGTCCGGGAAGCATGCTCCCAGCAGCTTCGGCCCCTGGCAGTCCTCAGCAGGAGTCCTTAGCAGAAACTCTGGCCAACTCAAAAAGGGCTTTGCGCTGCCGCTGCCTCTGCTGCTGCTGCCGCCTCGCCACTACCGCCAGCCACCACAGGAACTCTAGTTTGGCTTCCGCTTCCTCTTGCTCTGCCCCTTCCTGCTACGTCAGCAAGTCCAATGGGGCATGGAAGATCTTTAAATCCCATAACCCTTACAGGAGGCGATGTCAGAATGGTGAAAGAGGTCCTTGAGGGGGATCATGTGGCCTCACGAGATAGAAACAGCTGGAGGTAGAATGGTAAGCATTTAGCCCACAGAGAAAGAAGGTGTTGGGCTGGTAGGGTTCCTGTGCCAGTCCTCCAGAAGAGGAGCTTCTGAACCAAGTTAAGTTCCCAAACCAAACAACTAAATTCCAAGACCAAGGAGTATTTTTTTTTTAAGTATTGAGTGTGTGTGTGTGTTCTGCTGGACTGTTCCCTGCATTTTTCAGAGTATGTCCCCTTGATAGAGAAATCTAAGTTTGATTTGTGCATGTCCAAGAGAGAGAACTTGGGGGAACATGCCATGGTCCTTCTTATGTACTATACAATTCATTATCTGTGGCTGGAGAACTGGCTAATCAATCACGTACTTCTTACCAGGAGTACCAATGATATAACATGTTCTTTCCATGGTGATCTGATGTAGAAGAAGAGATTTAACAAGATGTGACTAAGAATGCTGTAACTCTTGGGTTTTGCAGATCTCTCTACTTTTACGTGAATGGTGGGGCTCCCAAAAGACTATTAATGACTAGTATAGTGATTACTATTGTTGTTGTACTTGTAAGGAAAAAAAGAGTATTTCCATAGCAGCCCATTGCGACCAATTTCTTTGTGTGAGTTTACTTGGGGCTAGTAGGTTTTCTTTCAGAAAAATGCAGAGTGATTGACTTGGTGAAACTTGATTCTTTCTCATATTTCAAATTTGAACTTCCTACTCAGTCCTGAATTTTGTATATGTAACCAGTTACTCATGATGAACACATATAAATTAGTGTATCTTCTCATTATTTCATCTGACAGGTGAAAACAACTATTTGTACTCCCCAGGGAGTCAGTCTAGTCATTTCAGGACCTGAAACATTTGGAAAGTTTTACAAAGTCACATGTTGTTCCAGAAAGCTAAATATTACATGTGAGGACTGTGAATGAGCTAAGAAACGTGTCACAGCATTATTGCCAGACCATTCCCTGTGGGTGCCCACACTTTCCAAGTTGTAATTTAGATTTGTTAAATTACCTCCAGATCCATCCTTTTCATGTTACACAATAAGAAGGATTCAGGGCTTTGGCACCAAATGGGGTTCTTTTTCTCTCTCTGAAATCCTCTCCCAACCCCTCCTGTTGAGCCTGTACTGTCATTATTTCATGGGGAATTTGGATGGGAGGATTTCTTTATGAAAACATTTTCATAGAAGAGAATATTGCTGTTGCCTCTGGTATTCGGTGTGGATTTTTTTTTGTCAGCCACCCAAATTCATAGCATATTTGCATTTGAGCATATTTGTGGTGGGGTGGTGAACTGAATTGAGACTTTGGAGAGATGCACAAGCCTGGCCTTGGTGAACACATACAGTATTATCTCCTGTGGCTCTCCACATCACACCTTGACACTCAGGCTAGTGAATTTTTCAGAAACTGGGTATACCTACCAGGGTTTCTAATACTAGACACTTTTATTCTCTCAGAATTCTCCAACTGATGAATACTAATGAAAGCTGACATTGATTCAGAACCTTATGGTTTGTGAAACACCATATATATATATTTTTTTCACTGGAGCCTTTCATGAATCCAGTGGGGGGTCATTACTGTAAGTTATACTTAACTCTATTTGACAGCTGAAGAAGTCTCCAAGTTCAATAGCATAGAGTGACTTACCCTTGCAAGCACAGCTGATAAATGTCAGCAGCTGGTTCTGAATCTAGGACTTTCCCATTCCAAGTTCAGAACTCTGTCCATATGAGGAAGTCATTTCAACACACTGTCTCAGTTTCCTCATTTGTAAAATGAGGAAAATCATTCCTAGACGACCTACCTCACAGATCCATTGTCAAGTATAGATGGGAACAAGTATCCAAGTGGCAGAATGCTTTATAAGGCTAAGACATGCCCATTATTATTATTGCAATGATGGTGGAGCTATATTGGTTTTTCATGACTTCAGCCTCTTGGCTGTTTCACTAACAACACACTCCATTTCTTGGCTCCTACCATTTTCTCTGGCTGTCCCTTGGTCTTGGAACAGTGTCCCTCCAATGCTCAAACTACTTACCTCTCTGGCTTCCTTTAAGTCCCAACTAAACCCCAACCTTATACAGTAAGTCTCCCCCAACCCCTCTTAATTCCACTGCTTTCCTTCTTTTAATTATTTCCTATTTATAACTTGCTTTGCATATATTTGTCTCCATATTGTCTTCCCCATTGGTGTAAGCTTCTTGAGGGCAGGGACTGTTTTTTGCTTTTTTTTTTTATCCCCAGCACTCAGCACAGATCTGGGTATATAGTAGACAGTTAATCAATGTTTATTGATTGATTGAGAAGTAACCACCTGCAGACAACTTTTCTATCTGAAAACTGAGTTTAAGGAGGAATATAAATTTGGAAAGAGTCAGTGGCTTACTCCCACACAGTTTAGAATATGTTCTCTTAATGGAGAAATTCATATGAGTTTGATCTGTCTGTGCATAAGAAGGAGAATATACTTGTTCTTTCTAGTGTATTTCATAGGTAGACAGAAAACTGGCTCATTGATAATTCCCATCTTACCCATGGCACTCATGACAAACACAATGGCTATATGGTTTAATGGGGTAGAAGAAAATCTTTAACAAGATGTGATTGACAGTGCAGCAGTTAGGTGCACATGGACACAAATGATGGCAAATGTGGAGATTTTCATGAGCACAAGACACTTTAAAGGACAGAAACTCATCAATAAAGCAGTTGGCAGTCATTTCACATTGATCTCCCAGATTTAGAGGTTGTGCATTCATGGGACAAGGAAGAGGAAGGAAAATGGAGGTGACTGGCAATCTTGAGTCTAACAGAGCAGATCTCCTGAGCTTTGCTCAGTCTTGACATTATTAGAAACAGGTTCTTTATCTACAGCTGCCTCTTTTTCAAGTAGTGATCGGATTCTGGGAAGTCAACAGTTTACTTGGTAACAAGTACTGGGGAAATCTCAAGTGTGAACCAGAAGACCTTGCTGTTTTGTCCTTTGTTCTCAAAGAGGACCAATGACATCAGGAGGGTGATGTCTTGACTTGCACATGGATTGGATTTAAGTGAGGCAGGGCTGTGCAAAGTCATCAGTCTCATTCTCTTCTCTAGGGTCATCTGAGTTCAGTGGCAAGACATAGGTCAGGACAACCAGAGATGACCCCAGATCCAGTGGGAAACCTTTGACCTTTTTAAATTAAGGTTTTCCCCAGGTTTTTGCCTGGGGTAACGCCCATTCAGTTGGTAAAGGATAGGTAAGAAATGAGGCAAAAATGGCCTAGTTTGCCTACTTAAAAGAAAAATCAACCTGGGAGGGGAAAACCCTCAGGATTTCTGGTCAGAACAGAAACTTATAGCTCACTCTGAGTCAGTAAAACCCAAACAATGTGCAAGTGAGACTTGGGCTGGTACCATTATTGGCCATTCAATGAGAGCCAGAGTGATCAGTATTTAAAGCATAATCACATAGAACCATTTGAATCCTGATGGGCTTTATCAAAGCCTGGTTTTCCAGGGTTCCGTCTCAAGAAATCATAAATGGAACTACATGGGACAAAGGAGTTAATTCTCTCAGTATTTTTTAAAATGATTAAATAAATAAGTAGAGGAGAAAAAAAATCTAGCCCCCAAAACCCAAGATATTTTGGAAAGTTTCAACGATCAGAATTTATATTCCTTTGGGCTGAGTAATCACATGTAAAAGTATGATTACCTATGTGGACGACAGAGGGAGAAGAAGAAGGAAGAAAGGAAGGAGGGAGCATTGCTCAACTGGAACTGGCCTTTTGGGTCCTCAGTAGGACAGTTACTACTATTCATAAATTGTTGTTTGCCCTTCATTCTTTAAGAGGACCAATGACATCAGGAGAGTGGTGTCTTGATTTACATGTGGGTTGGATTTAAGTGAGGTAGGGCTGTGCAAACGCATCAGTCTCACTCTTTCCTCCAGGGCCATCTGAGGCCAGTGGTGAGATCTAGGACTCGATGACTGAAGATGACCCCAGATGCAGCAAGATACTTTGGCCACCAGAAGACCTAGACATAAATGAAAATAGTCCTTTTCTGTCATCATGATAAACATGTGCTCATGGACACCTATGTACATATACCCACACCTCAGTTGACCAGAACACTTTGAATCCTGAAATTTGTGGGATAGTGGCCCAAATGGGAAAGAACAAGCCTAATTAGAAATAGTTTCACCATGTTGGCTCCAAATAAGAGGTGACTCATGAAGATCATACATTAGGGAAGAACATATCAATAGAAGCCAAGAAGCCATATTGTTTCAGATGTCATTCTTGCCCAACAGTCTACCTATTAAGAACCAGCAGAGGATAATTGTGGACTAATTTCTCGATTCAAAAAAATTTTTTGAAAATCACAAATATTTTGACTTGCTGAGAAAGTACAATCTTGAAGGTAATCCTTAGACATTGTCTCCCACATCCAAACTATTCAAGGTTTTCTGACTCTCGTGTGATCATCCAGCAATCCTTTAAGTTTTGAAATTTGTCTAGTTCCACTCCAGGGACACACAAGTTCACAAAAGGTGTTAAGTGGTATGATGGATGATGTCCTGGGAAGGTCTCAAACTAAAGAAGGATTCTATATGGGGAGCTTCATATCTAAAACATCAAAGGAGTTGTGATGTTCTAAAAGAGGATTCCTAAATAACAGAAATTGTTCTGGCAGCTATACTTGCTTGAAATAATTCCTCTGTGCTTTTTCCAAGATGATTTCTTTCTTTCTTTTTCTTTTTAAGCAATCGGGGTTAAGTAACTTGCTCAAGGTTACATGGCCAGTTATTTCTGGGTGTGGTACTGAGTATCTGAGCCTGGATTTGATCCAGGTCATCCCAATACTGGAGCTGGTGGTCTTACTCACTGAGCCACCTGGCCACCCCTAAGCAATTGGGGTTAAGTAACTTGCTCAAGGTTACAGGGCCAGGTGTTTCTGGGTGGGTGCTAAGTGTCTGAGCCCGGGATTCGATCTCCAGGTCTTCTCAATACTGGAGCCAGTGCTCTTACTCGCTGTGCTACCTGGCTGCCCCATCCAAGATGATTTCTAAGTAGCAGTGTGGTCACTAAAGATGTAGGCCCCTGAGATATGAAGGGGAGACAGAATCATGTAAATAGGGCAAAGCGATTATGCAAAACATCTTTGACAAAATGAGAAGCAGCCATTGAATTTCTAAGTTTTCTTTTTGTTTAATTAAGGTAGGTGTTTACACACTGAGAATAGGCCAATGATCTAAGGTTAGTTGTTAGTCATTTACTTATGCTATATGCCATGAATTTTCTTACAATCACTCTGGCCAGGACCTTCTTACATATGTTTAGTCTAAAAAGACAACACCCAACACCTCATCACCTCAGGGCCTTAGGGCCTTTAGCACATCAGGATATTGAGGAAAGCTTTCCTCAAGGAAGACAATCCTAATCTATTTTACTTAAAAGTTACACACACACACACACACACACACACACACACACACACACACAATTTGATGTGGAGAATTATTTGCAAAGTAACCAGATATTGGTATTATTTGACAAAGAGATAAAGCACTGGTGTATAGGTTTGGATTCAATTCAGATTTGAGGATATTTTCCCCTATTTTTCCCTTCAAGAAACCTTTTTTTTTCCCAGAGCACCTTCATATCAATTAACTTTCCAGTTATATGTAGAGAGTTCTTTATTCTCAATGTGCATAAAATGAAACTGAGACATGGAATTATGAAACAATGCTTCCAGAGTCATAGGCAGCTCTAGGCAGAAGCTCGATGAGAACAGACAACAGAAGACTTGGTAGAGAGGAGGGCTATTGCACATGTGTAAAAAAGCAGTCAGTTATGTTGGAAATTTGGTTTAATGGAAGGAGAATCAGTCTAACAATGAGACCTCTACAAAGAGCAGCTTGGCTCAGAAGGTGGTAGGTTCACCAATACAGGATGTCTTTATGTAGACGTCAGAAGACCATACATTTGATGCTTTGGGAATGTTGGAGAAGGGATTCTTTTTTTTTTTTTTTAAGCAATCGGGGTTAAGTAACTTGCTCAAGGTTACACGGCCAGTTATTTCTGGGTGTGGTGCTGAGTATCTGAGCCCAGATTTGATCCCCAGGTCATCCCGACACTGGAGCCGGTGCTCTTATTCGCTAAGCCACCTGGCCACCCCTAAGCAATTGGGGTTAAGTAACTTGCTCAAGGTTACACAGCCAGGTGTTTTTGGGTGGGTGCTAAGTGTCTGAGCCCAGGATTCGATCCCCAGGTCATCTCGACACTGGAGCCAGTGCTCTTACTCGCTGTACTACCTGGCCGCCCCTGGAGAAGGGATTCTTGATCAAGAACTGGCTGGCCCCGATGGCCTCCAAGGTCCCTTTCAGTCTTGAGATTTTGAATTTCAAACAGACTCTGCAGTGTCATTTGATATTGTGGAACAGACATAGATTTGTGACCCACAATTAAGTCCTCATTGTCCTAAGCCTGTGGGCAAGGCTTTTGGATGATGTCTGAGGATTGGAAATACAGCCTACAGAATAACATTCATGTTGGAAACTTTTCAAATACAGATTTAGGAAATAGCAATTGTTACTTAAGGGATCTATTCCATGCGTCTTTTCTACTTAAATTCTGCTTTAAGGAATGATAATGATAATAATAAATTCCATGAAGTTAAGCTTGAATAAAAAACCTCAGAGTGTGGTTGGTTCTATCATATGAGCATTTTAAAGTAATTCAGTATTTAGATGCTATGCAAATATAGATAGAAATATGCTTTCCTTTATGTCAAATTGCAGCTAATTTTAGGAGACATTTAGCTAAATGTTTGGGGCCAAGTGAAATTTGAAAAAAAAAATCAGAGTTTTTAGCTAAATGTTTGGGGCCAAGTACAATTTTTAAAAATGCAGAGTAATAGAATATGGACAAAGACAAGGAGGAATGACTGCTAGGAAGGGAACTGTGTGATTCACAGACTGTTCCTTAATTGCATGAGAGTTGGGACTTAACTATCTTCTCTATCTTTTTTTTTTAATACTATAGTAAACAATAGAGTATGAAAAAGCCTCGCTCAGATTTTTATCTCTCTTGACTACCTACAATAATAAAGTTATAGATGATCTTGAAAGCCATTGGCCAGTTCTCCATGGTGCTGTAGAACGACTAAAGTTGAATGAGACCTGAGTTCAACTACTAACCTGACCACTTAGAAACTACATGACCCCAGTGTAGTTTTTAGTCTCTTCTGAGCCTCCATTTCCTCATGTGTAACTTGAGGAGCTTGTACCTTGTGACCTCTCCAATAATTTCCAACTCTAGTCTATGATTGTCTTTCATTTTTAGACTTTTTGAGATTGTGCCTCTGAGATTTTACAGAAGTTTTTAGAAGTTACTGTTTCTCTTCAGTTCATTCTTATTTGCTTAATAGTCACCTAAAATCAGGACATTCCAGTACAAGACTCAGAGAGTTCTTGGCCAAGTCCTTTTTCCCTTGGACGGGCCACTTTCATTCTATTTTCCTATACAGGGTCCACAGAGCACCTGCTGTTACTCCTGTACTCTTGATCCAATGATCAAGGCAAAAAACATGCACATAATCCCTCTCCTAGAGGAAAGATGAAAAGGAAAAAAAGTCATGGGAAGCTTAGAGAGGAAAACTTAAAAGATTCCTTAGTTTTCTTGGAAGATGCCATCTTATTACTGAATTTGATTTTTCATGTTTTGCAACTGTATACATGCATATATAATTATAAATTTCTTTATTTTCTCTAATTAAGGTATCAGGTCCCCTTTTGGTGTTGGAAAATCTAACGTAATCTCGCCTTAAATTCTTTGGCTTGTACTCATTGCGCTTTTCCACACCGTTTTCCAACAAATTTGGGGTACAAATGCGCAACATTTGGAGGGTGAGTTCTTAGACCAGACATTAAATTTCTACGTGTCTCTGTAGCTCTCAAGAGGTAATAAAAGTTCCTGGACGTTCCCATTTTACCCCTTGATCTCTTCTTTGTGAAGTTGAAAGCAAAGAAGCCTTAGTTCCTTCTTTCAGCTGTGACTTCTCTTCCCAGCTAACTCTCCAAATCCAGACATGAGAATGGGGGTAATGCTGTCACTTTAGAAAGCTATGTTTGGCTTTATTAGCTTTTCTAAATGTCATGGTGTGGAGTCATCTTTTGACAGTTGGGTATTTTCACCAGGGTATAAGTCCTATGGAGATCAGATGAATGTCTCATGTGAGCAACATTAGGGTAGAGTAGCAAGGGCTGGGGATGGGGGGTTGGGGATGGTGGGGTGGGAAGTTGTACTAATTCCTGTGATAAAATCTCTTCCCTTTTAGGACTTTGTAATGAATTTGCAAGAATATTTTTTTCAGCTTAAGGAAAGGGCTACAATGTTCTTAGAGTATCCTAATCCTTGAAAGTTTCTGGGAAGAAAAGGCAGGATGTAGGATATAGGAAAGTGTTTTGAAAATTTTAAAGTGATACATAAAATAAGCTATTATTGTTCTATTTTTAAAAATTGCTTTAGGAGTAGTTTGCTCATATTTTTTTCTCATACATTTAATGATTTTGTTTTATTTTTATCAACTTTAGCTTAGATAATCAACAGTCTTTAAGACCATGTTGAAATCCAAATCTTGTTGCAGTTTTCAGCTCACAAATCTATTTCTTCTCTGTCAAGTGGAGGGAGTGGGGGCAAGAAAGAGAAGATAGAATGAAGGTAAAATGGAATTTTACCTTGGATTTTACCATGGATTTTCCTGAACTGTTCTTGTCTATGACCATTTAAATTCTAGTTGATGAGGAATCCTGTTCAGCATTTCAGAGGCACTGAAGATGGCAAATTGTCTTATGAGGGTAAGAATCTAAGCATCTGTTTAGCAGATGATTTGAAAACTTCTCCAGCTTCTAACCACAAACTCCATCACAGGTGGAGTCAGTCCAAGTGTTGAGAAACTCACAAGATGTAGGTCAATATCTCAATCAGCCTGGGCTTTTGAGGAAAGAATATATTTTATGTCAGAGTAAGGAAATCTGCACGTGGAATTTGTCTTCCTTAATGCTTTTGAACAAGATTGACTGGGATGTAAAGGTGAATTGCTTTTTAAGACAGGGGAGGTCTGATAATGTTACTGCCCTACTTTGAAAACATCTGTGGCTCCCTATTTCCTCAAGGCTGAAATGGAGAATTTTCATTCTGATATTAAGGGCTCTCTCTATTCTGGCTCCAATTTACATTTCCTATCTTATTTCACATTACTTTATACATTACCTATCCAAACTGGGCTATTAGCTAATGTAGGAACTTGGTCTGTCTCTAGCCAGCCTGTATGCTTTCATACAAACTGTCCCTTATGCCTGGAATACACTCCCTCCTTATCCCTGCTTTTCATAATCTTTCACTCCCAACAAAGGTTTAGAACAATTGATACCTTCTAATGAAGACTTCCCTAATGCCCCTGGCTAGAAAACCTTCTTAGACCTCCTTCAAGAGGTCCTCAAACACTCTGCATTTGCCTCCTTTTTCTTCCATTATTCATTACCTTGGGTTCACTTATCTCTGGTAGGTAAATGCCATTTCTTCCTCCTTCTCCCCAAAAGAATGTAAGGCCTTTGAGGGCAGGACTTGGTCCTTTTATGCTCCTAAAGAACCTACTGGGAGATCTGATAATAAAATATGGCATCTGCCTGAGTAGATGTTGTGGGTGTAGATGCTATGGCCATGGATTGTGATGACAGTTGGATCTGTTAAAAGGAAGGGTTCTATATGTTTGAGGATCTGCATCTAAAAAAGACCAGAGTGTAAAAAACCCAACACCAGCAGCCCTCAATGAAACTTTTGAAAAATGAATTGAATTAGTTCACCATTATTAAAATTTTCTGTTCTCAAACCAAATGAAGTAAGCTAATTATTTGATAATTGAGTACATCTCATATATGCTGTCTTTCCTTAGGAAACAAGAATGATAATCATTGCTATAAAACATAGACATATAAAAAACACTATTAGACATGCTTATTGATGAGATAGACAATGGTAATAAGATTGTACTCTGTATATTCAGACACAGTTACAAGTGTACTAGTAATGCAAGGTTTATTGTGTTTTTCCTATGGTATTGCTAGATTTGTGTTGGTATTTTCCTGATGTCCTTTGCAATCACAAACCTGGCTTGTGAGCCAGCTGAATAGAGATAGTGGGATCACTTGTGGCTCCAGAGCAGAGATAGGCTAACTGGCCCATAGGAGTGTCAGACCTGGACTTTGTAGTCATTATCAACAATTCTTTCTGTTTCCAAAGCTAATTAACAACCCTAGAGTTTTTACTCCATACTTCTTCCAGGAAGGTTCATTTTGTGGATTCTTAAACACACACACACACACACACACACACACACACACACACTGTATCAGAGTTCAGGTTTGAAGTTTGAATATACCGCATTCATCCAAACTGAAAGAAGCCATTCATGCTTTTAAAAAAAGAATGCCCAAGTTGTCTCTACTATGGAAAATGTTTCAGAATATGCAATTTGGTCATGAGATTGGGGAGATCATGTTGGCAGGGATGTTTCTGAAGGGAAGGATGCATTTTTAAAGAATTTAAAATTTTAATTTCTTACTCATTTCCTTTCAAATTTAATGAACATCTAGTAGGCTGTTCTCCTTTCCCCAAAGATGAATCATGGTAAACTAGGCAAGTGCTTAAAGCTGGTATGTCCCTTTTGATGCCAAGTTTTATTTCTAGGAGTTTTTAATGCCCTAAATTGGCTGTGCTCTATACATTGTCACCCCATTCCTCAACACTTAAAGAATCCATAATTTTTCCCCTTTGCTAATGCAGATTTCACCCCCACTGAGTCTTGGTACAAAAACAAGTAACAAAAACCTCATTGCCACATGGCCAGTCCTTTGGGGATGAGCCCTGAGGATTTAGTTTGGCTAAACCTAAGTGACAGACATAGAATCTACACTAGATCCATACTCAAAGCCTTTAAAGCTTGTCCCCTACTGGCAGAGCCTTCCTAACCCCAGGTTTATTTCCACACAGCAGTGAGGACATTAAGACTGTATTACAGCCCTTTATTATCATGAAACTTGGCAGATATAAATCATGTTTTGTGCATTAGGAATCACCAATTTATTGATCAATACCAGTTAAGAACCTGAGACCTTCATTAAGTCTGTAATGAGAAAAATAAGATTAGATAAATTGATATCTTTTGATTCACTAATTAGAGAGTAGGGTAGCCTATATACATAGCAAAACTCTTTGGATTTATTGATGACTCAGAGAATTCAATCTACCTTCTTATACTGCTATGACAAGAGCAGATTCAGGTTTTCCTGTCCCATATTGGCCTTGGAGTACATATGGCTTAACGTTGGCCAAATTGGAATGAGAGAATTAGGTTTATGTCTTAAGTGATATTTCCAAATTAGCATTACTCAATAACTCAGGTGAAAATGTTCTGTAGAAATTATTTCTGATTCCCTGAACTTGCCTACTCTTTTAGACACCATCTTTAAGGGGGGTCATACCTATTTAAGAAATATTGTAGGGGCGGCCAGGTAGCACAGCGAGTAAGAACACCGGCTCCAGAGTCAGGATGACCTGGGATTGAATCCGGGCTCTGATACTTAGCACCACACCCAGAAGTAACTGGCCATGTAACCTTGAGGAAGTTACTTAACCCCAATTGCTTTAAAAAAGAAAGAAAGGAAGGAAGGAAGGAAGAAAGAAAGAAAGAAATATTGTATTTGTTAAACTGAGCCAATAAGACATAAAATTCAATTTTTTCATACCAGCATCAAGTGGACTGAAAAGAGTGTGTGTGTGTGTGTGTGTGTGTGTGTGTGTGTGTGTGTGTGTGTCTAGGCATGTTTAATGGGGCTTTCAGTCATCAGTGTTTTATGTTGACATAATTTAAAACCACTGCAAGAGTTCTTTAGGGAATACCTAAAACATTCAAAATATGACTCTGGTTGCTTTCCTTAGATGAAATTTTAATAAAATTTTCTTTAGAGTCTTTAAGCAAAAAATAGTCTGTAAGACCTGATATGAGAAATGTGACTAAAACCCAATTTGAGGTCTTTCCCTATAGTTTACAAAATTTTAGTGGGCTAACCAAATAGATATTTTAAGTATAAATTATCATGTTTTGAGACCCCTGATTCTGTTGCTATATTGGGGCTCTGCCCTCACATAATTTCTCTTCACAGGGCTTTTGTGAAGAAGGTATTCTGTAAACCATAAAGTACTATGTCCTTTTGAGCTCCTGTGATACCACAAGACATAACTCACTGTCCTCTGCAGAATGTTGTGTATTCAATGACTGGTCAGTCATTTGTTTTTCTAAGACCAGTTTCTACTGGAGTTCTTGGATTCAGGTTGGTACCATGATAGCCTGTCCTATCCAGAGGAAAGCTAAATCCTGCAAATCCAAATGACCCCAGGAAACCCCTGGACCTTCATGGTAAGATTGGTTCCAATTTCTTTTTTCAGAGAAGCTCAGAACCCTGTACAGTCCTGGAATATTCTGGGATCAACAAATTTGCTATTGAATTCCTTGGGTATGCCACAGTGTTCTGATTATTATGTGCAACTGGAAGGAGCCTTGGAGATCACCTAGTCCAAGATTAGGAAATGTAAGTGATTTGCCCAAGGTCACACAGGTAGTTTCATACCTTTAGAAATGGAAGGATTCTCAGATGTCATCTAGTCCAATCCCTCTTTTACAGATGAAACTCAGGCAAGAGAGGCAAAGTGGCTTGCCTTAGGTAATACAGAATTAAGTGACTGAGCCTGGGCTTGCACCTATGTTTCTAACTCCAGACCAACTATTCTTTTCCATTCTACCATGTAATAGATTCAGGATTTGAACTTTCACCCTTTAATTTCAAATGCAGCATTCTGTTCGCTGTACTTTGCTTCCCTCACCATTTTGTCCTCCCTGTTAGCATTGCCAGATATAGGGTGATTTTTGACAGTTTCTGGGCTTTTTGAGGATAAATCCAATATTCAGAGCCAACAAGTTGGGGCCATTGATGCATTATAAACCTAAGTAGTCTCTTTTTTTGGGGGGGGGGATAGAAAATGCTATTCCATATATAACAAGCACAAGCAATGCAAGCCTGAGTTCCCTATCCCTGACTCTGGAGAGTGATCATAGCATTTAATTGAGGCAGAATAGAAGAAGAGGGCTTTGTCATTGGAAGAAGAAACCAAGGAAAGGATCTTCCTCACTTGTTTACTTCCTAGATACATACAGCATACATACCAACCCAGAATGGTGAACTCAGTCAAGCAGTATGTGAGTCTTTGCATTTGTTAGGTTTGCATTTTATCCTATTAGACAGATCTAGGAGGCCATAAATATGGATTAAGCGATGATGTGTGTCTATGATTTTGTGATCATCTTCATTAGTCCAGAATGTCATAGGAAATAAATCTTTGTTTCATAGAACCAACACTATGAACCAGTATTGATTCTACCATAAAAAATGATTTTTCTGCCTCTTCTTTTTATTCTTCATAATGTGAAGATTTCTCTTCTGAATAAGATTTTTTTTATCCTTAGAATCCTAATTGTTGTGTTAGGTAGCAATAGGTAAGTTTCCATGATTCTGTCGAATGTCTGACTAAGAGTTTGTGCTCTCGGAGGCCACTCCAGGTGGTATCTACACCATGCCAAAACCACCAGTCATTTCAGAGGGAGAAAAAAAATGAATCCAACTCTTATTGGGCATGTTGTAGACTAAACAGCCTATTGATAGAATTTTTTAGAAAATTTCAGTTGGTTCCATTAGTGTTCCTTAGACACAAACATAGTTTTTCAGTGTTTTAGAGTCCATTCCATGCCCATGAAAACATCATGTCTCTCAAAGTGGCGAGTTTGAGTTTGAATTGTGAGGTTAGCAAGTAGCCATAGAAGTCTGCATGAGTAAACTTGCCTTATTAATACTCTCAGATCTGGCAATTTTATTTATATTGACATTATTCTAAAATAAAAATGAATTGTCACTTCCCTTATCAATAAAGATGAGGACTGGACCTGTGAATGATTTCATAGGTATAGAGTGAAGAAACACCTTCTACCAGTGAAGGTGGAGGCCTTATCTGCTCCTTACAGTCTTGGAGAATCTCCTTAAGCACTGAGAGTTATATATGAGAAAAGACTTGAATATTAGTTTCCCTTTGGCATTAAAGTCAACTCTCTATCTGCTGTGCCACGTTGTTATGAATAATAATCACTATGGGAAGGTTTTAGATTTATTTCTCCTTTGCTCAGGGAATTGGTTAGCCATTTCATGTCTTTTTATATCATTTTGCTATCCCACCTTATCCATCCAAGCAAACTTCTCTCCTCCTGCTATCCAATATGAAACCTCAGCTTTAATTAGACCATTCTCTTCGCAGTTCTCCAGACATGCTATTTTTGTAACCTAGATAGACAGATAAATAAATGATAGATAGTAAGATGATAGATGAATGGTAAATAGATGGATGTCTTACATCTTATATGTTCATGTTTCTACTCCTTTATGATATATCCTTTCTCCTCAATTCCAGATCTTAAGATCCTACCCTCCCTTTCTTTGAGATATTCTCCTTATATCTCTTCTCCCCCTAACTTTCTTTCCCCCACCTCCAGGAATCCAGCATAGTCAAATATACCTAATAATGAGTGCTCAGCTAAAATTACTCTTTGTCCACAAGGCCACTAACCATTCTACCTTCTACTGTACTTCTGTAACATGCACTGTTTGTGCCATTCCTTTGGACATGAGATGGTCTCCTGTCTTGCACTGTTCCTGCTTCAGCAATGTTTGTTAAATTGAATCACAGTCAAATGTGTATCACCGAATCACAGAATTTCAGAGTTGATAATCACTTTAGTGTCAATTTCAACCACTTGATGTCTGGGGAAAAATCCTCCCTATACCATCCCCAATCAGTGGCCATCCAGTCTTTACTTGAAAGCCTTCAATACAGAGGAACATAGAGCCTTTTGACCCTTCAACACAGAGAAATAACAAGCCTTTTGACCCTTTGGGGATCTAGTTATATCTACAACTTGTCGAGGGGGTGATGAATTGTATAGTAATTAAGCTGTTTCCTTCTACGTTGCCATCTAGATCCTGATAGCTCTAATTGTTAGAAAGCATTTTCATATATTAAGTTGAACATAACCTCTTTTGGGGGCAGCTAGATGGTGCAGTGAATAGAGCGCTAGCCCTGGAGTCAGGAGGACCTGAGTTCAAATTTGGCCTCAGATACTTAACACTTACTAGCTGTGTGACCTTGGGTAAGTCACTTAACCCCAACTGCCCTGCAAATTCCCCCCTCCAAAAAGAAAAATAAATAAATAAACAAACAAACAATGAAAATTAAAGGAAATGACCTCTTTTTAACTTACTGTGGCAAAGGGTAGAACCTTTTGATCCTTGTTCTACCTTCTCATCAACTCTGAAATTCTTTGATTCTCTCATACAGACATGAATTCTGTTGAATTCAACGAGTTTAATTTGTCTTTTGTATCACATCCTTTCAGATACTTGAAGATGGATATTTTTTGGCCCTTAAGTTTCTTCCCAGATTAAATATTCCCAGTTCCTTCAACTAATCATTATTATTTGATTAAACTCAATAAACATTTATTAAGTGCTGTCTATGGGCAAGAAATTGGGGATACAAAGACAAAACAAATGAGCATATCTCTGCCTTTATGGAGTTTCAAACCGATATTAAATTCCTAAGAGGCAGGGACACTTTTTTTGGCTTTCATTTATTTATTTACTTATTTAATTATTTGGTGCTCTCTTCAGTATCAAGCATAGTACCGTGCCTAGGGTAGGTGTTCACTACATCTAAGGTGAATGGATCTCTGTAAGGAACATAGATGGGAGTGCAGTGCAGGTTCCGCCTATTTTAAGAAATCTAACTATTGATCAACCAATATTTATCAAGTGTTTATCATGTGCAAAATTGAAAAATCTGAAACATCAAAGTCATAAGTTGGCTGATTTGTTACAAACCATTTTTCACTTTGCCAAAGTTTACATGCATTTAAGTATAGCTTAATTAAATATTGGACATAGAATTCAAAGCTAAAAATAGTAATAGTTCCTGATTATTCAAGTGAAGATAAAATATCTAAAGTAATTAGAAAATACAGACCTATCTAATCCCTGCTTTCACAAATCCACTGAAAGTGAGATGAATCTCTCTTCCCTTCCCAATGAAAGAGGATAGAAATGATGGGTGGGGGACAGGAAGTGCCATTTTTGCTTATGCTGTCCCTCTAGGGCCCAGAAATATGTGGAATGAATTGCTCCCTTGTCTTTTAGCATTAGGTAGTAGGTTTGCATTTATATCTGTTAGAGCAGTGGCTACTTAAAAAGCAGTTATCAAGGGTCTAATAGCCCCTCAGTATTCCCTGGGTATGTTTGGTTCGCTGAGTCTTAATGTCCTGCAACCAAATTTTCCCTAAGCTCGTCTACGTAATTAAGCTGTTTTATTTCAGACACTATTCTTAGGTCCCATAATCTGTTAGAACTGGAAGAAGGCCAAGAATCAATACTACTTTCTATAAAAATTGAAAGGGAATTATCAAGGGCATGAGGCAGAATATCTTCCACCTCTGGTTAGTCAATCAATTTTGGTTTATGGTGAGTGCAGCCAACCCAATTAGAGAGTAATATAACTTTAAACAGGCTTCTGTAAAAATTAAATACTTCCAACTACAATACAATAAAGTAAAAAATAAAATGATGGACTTGCTAAGTCTTATCAGTGCAGTGACTTCAGAATGCTAGTGATGAAGCATACTTCTTGCCTCTCAGCAGAGGTGATGGAGGAGAGGTGTCGAATGAGTCATACATTTTTTCAGACATTACCAAAATGCTGATTTGTTTTGCTTTACTAATAATTTGTTACAAGGGAGTGTCCTATTAAGGAGACAGGAGATGGGTGAGTCAGTGAGAAATTCAATGATGTAAAAAAAAAGGCAACAAAACATTTAAAATGGTTAAATTAAAAAAAAAAAGGGAAATGCTAGATAGCAGACCTAAGGCTAACAAAGCATTCAATATGATGTTTCTTTTTTTTTTAAATTTTTTTTTAAAGCAATTGGGGTTAAGTAACTTGCTCAAGGTTACACAGCCAGTTATTTCTGGGTGTGGTGCTAAGTATCTGAGCCCGGATTCGATCCCAGGTCATCCCGACACTGGGGCCAGTGTTCTTACTCGCTGAGCCACCTGGCCTCCCCTCAATATGATGTTTCTGATGGATTCTAGTTCATACTCTTTGGCTTAACATTTCAGACCCTCCTCAATCTGGCACTGACCTCCTTTTCTAGCCTTAAATCCTGTTGTTTCCAGGCACGTATTCTGGAGCTCACCAAAATGGAGGCATGTTCTCTAATCCCCTCGCTTCCATGTTTTGTGCTCTCACAGCTCCATACCTTTCCTTGGTCCAGTCACTAAGCCTCAGATGCCCTCCCTCTCTTCACTTAATGAATCTTTGCCCATTCTTAACTCCAATACAACTCTTTCTGTGAAACCTTCTGTGATCTCCCTAGTTGGTAACGACTTCATGTAATACATGTCTACTCCCCTAAAATGCTTAGCATGTAATATTGTGTATTGCAGCCATTTGTGTTGGTTTTTTTTTTCCTACTTTATTAGCCTGTAGTGACTTGAGAGGGAGTAAACATTATCTTCTGCATTTCTCCCAGTGCCCAGCACAGTTCTAGGAACACAAAGATGCTTAATTAATGTTTGTGGCCTTGCACCATATATTTTGTAGCACTGCATTCCATAATCATTCAGAATATCATCATTATGGAAGGACATACACAGAGCTTCAATTACTTAAAAATACCCCCAAAGATCACCTCTCAACCATCACATATTAATTTGCATTTGAATGAAGAGAGCTGTTCAAATGATATGGGTGGTCATTTCATTATTAGGCTATAGCTAAATATATATTTATCCCTCTTGAATGGTATGAAAAAGCATGCAAACATGGATAGAATGTTAGCAGCAATCTCCATGGCAAACTTAATCTAACCATAAATTAGATCACCACTCATAGATTACCAATTTTAAATTGGTAATCACCAATCATTAGTTACCATTTATATTTTTTTGAGAATTATATGTATAGGTGCAGATGCTGATATGATTCAGGGTCTCTAAATTGTGGCTGACAAAACTAGGTAAGCTGTGGATGAGAGAGGCAGTGGATTGAGTTTGGGCCATGGAGTCAGGAAGGCTTGAGTTTGAATCCTGCCTTAGACTCTTACTAGCTGAGTGACCCTAAGTAAGTCACTAAAGCTCTCAACTTTCAGCAAAAAGGGTATAAATATTGCAGCCCCCTCAAGTTCAGTTCAGTTTAGTCTTTTTTTCATTTTTTAAAATTTTAATTTACTTATTTACTTTTAGTTTACAACATTCAGTTCCTTAATCCCTTGAGTTTCAAATTTTCTCCTGCTCCCTTTCCTTCTCCCTCCCACCATGGTGGCATGCAATCAAATACAGGATCTATGTTAAACATTAGTCAGATTGTCAAGAGGGATTATAACCAATGGAGTGAACAATGAGAAAGGAGAAATAAAACAAAACAAAAAAGAGAGAGAGCAAGTAGCTTGCTTCAGTCTGCGTTCAGACTCTGTAGTTCTTTCTCTGGATGTGGCTATCCCTTTCTATCATGAGCCTTTTGGAGTTGTCTTCTAACCTCGCATTGCTGAGAAGAGGCCCGTCTATCAAAGATCCAATGTGTCTGTAATTGTGTACAAAGTTCTGGTTCTGCTCTCCTCACTCAGCATCAGTTTGTATAAGTCTCTCCAGGTTATCATGAAGTCTGTCTGTTCTCATTTCTTACAGCACAGTAGTATTCTATTACATTTATATGCCACATCTTGCTTAGACATTCCCCAATTGATGGGCATCCCCTTGATTTCCAATTCTTCGCACCTCAAAAAGAGCTGCTATAAATATTTTTGTACATATGGGTCCTTTTCCCACTTCCATGGTTTCTTTGGGATAAAGCCCTAGAAATGGTATTGCTGAGTCAAAGGGTATATACTTATTTATAGCCCTTTGGGCATAGTTCCAGATTGCTCTCCAGAATGGTTGGATCAATTCACAACTCCACCAACAATGCATCAGTGTTCTAATTTTTCCACATCCTCTCCAGCATTTATAGTTTTACTGTTTTGTCATCTTAACCAGTTTGACTGGTGAGATGTGGTACCTCAGAGTTGTTTTGATTTGCATTTCTCCAATCAATTGCAATTTAGAGCATTTTTTTCAAATGCTTATAGATATCTTTAATTTGTTCTTCTGAAAACTGCCTGTTCATAGCCTTTGACCATTTATCAGTTTAGTTTAGTCTTCAGCTGCTAATTTAATTTCTCATTCTTCTTGACCCTTCTGAAGTTTTGGACTCTCTAGATCAGTCTCTTCCTCCTGTATACTCTCCTTCTCTGGCACCATTCTCTCTTGGTTTTTCTCCTAGTTGTCTGACCACTGCTCAGTCTTTTTTGATAGATTATCTTCCTCCTATCACCCACTAATATAGGTTTCCTTTAAGGCTTTCCCCTGGACAGTTAGTCTCTGTTTTCTTTGCTTCTCATTTCTCCAAGCTACACCCTGCAAAGCTGCTAAATTAATATTTATTACTAAAACTCAGGTATGGCCAAGTCATAGCCTTACTTAAAAATCTTCAGTGGCTCCCCATTGCTGCTACCTTAAAATACAAATTCTTTTTTTTTTGTAACAAATGTTTTCATTTCACTTTTATTCACACTCTAATATCATATTTACTCTCGTGCCATAAACTTTTGTTTCTTCAGTTTCTTCTGGAATGTCTTTTTTCTTTTGAGCAGCCTCCTCTTTTGGTTTAGGAACAATTTGTTCCTTTTCAGTAAGTATCATCTCAGTGTGGCAAGGAGAACTCATGGATGGGTTGATTCGACCATGAGCCCTGTAAGTACTCCCGCCGTTGCATCTTAGGAGCCTTGTTAACCTGGATGTGCTCCATGACAAGAGAATCCCCATCCCAACCCTTCAGTTCTGTGTTACCCTCTGCATTTTTAAGCATATGCTAGTAAGCATTCAGTACTCTTTTTGGGCCAGCGACCCTTTGTCCAAACCCATTGCTTAGCCTGGGCACACCTGTCAACTGCACCATTATATCCATGGAAGGGAACACATTGTTTCTTTAATGTGACATCTTTCAAATACTTGGTAGTTTTGGATATGCACACCCTTGATAGCTTGGCCATTCATGGGTGTTCTTGAAGTGGACCTGGAGATCTGGACCCCTTGGCTTGCATGATTTTGTGGGGTTCTCTGGATCAAGAGAATACCTTACCATTCTAAATGATTACCTCGGATGGCTCAAGGGAGGAGCAAAATACTGATTCTTTAGCCTGGCCTTTAAGGTCTCCACAACCTGCTTCCCATGTGCTCTTTCAGGTTTGTCTCCTACTATCCTCCCCTTTACATACTCTGAGTTCCAATAAAATTAACCTGTTCTCCAGTATTCCTTTTCACCAGTGGTCTGTCTGAAATATATTGCCTCCTTACCTCTGAGACCTTGTAGAAATTCAAAGCAACGTGCAAGACCTTCCCATTACTCCCTCTGCTGTTAGTACTCTCTCTCTCTCTTTAAATAAGTTTATATTTCTTTAGATGTAATTTGTAATTATTTATCTGCTTGTATGTTGTCTCCCCACCACCCCCAGTAAAATGTAAGCTCCCTGAGGGAAGGGACAGGTTTGGTTTTGGTCTCTGAATCCCCTGTGTCTAACATAAAGCCTTACAGACAATTGGTGTTTAGTAAATGTTTGTTGACTTGAACTGAATTGAATTCAGAAGTGTGCTGTTATGGTATAGCTGACTAGGCTTTTTCAGCCTCCATCTGGTGGGTATACAGGGTCTTGACTCCTTTTTTCTTCCGATTTGCTGAGGTGTGGGTGTCATTTCTGCTCATAAAACTATCCGAAGTTGCTAACTCAGAGAGGAAGTAGACACAGTTAAACCAAGCATCTGCCTCTGTTTTGAGATATGACTCGAGCCAAAAATCAACTCTAAGCCTGCTAGTGCCCCATGAGGCATGCCTTGCTTTGAAGATACTGAAGAACACAAATAAAGACAAATACAATGCATCTTTGCCCTGTCAAAGGACTAGGAGTATTGGATTTGAGGTGAAAAGCAATGTTCTTTGAAGGGTAGCATAGGACTCTAGAATGATCCCTTTTCCCTTTCTGGGAGAAGTCTACAGAGTAGAAAACATCAAGAAGGCTGCTAAACTGGGCTGTTAAAACAGCTACAACAGGGTTGCCCCATTAGCCAAGGACATTTCAAAAACCTGTCATTGAACTGCAGATACTTTGGTAATCTGTCTCTGAAAGTGCTTCCTTTTGATTGGTTGCCAAGACATGATAGATCTTTAGCTAGGTAGGTGAACTCACATTTTGATTCATGAGGATGATAACTTTCTTTGTGTGCCTTTAGTAATATGGTGGGTTTGACCTGAACCACATCCATGTTCTCTGATGTTTCTTACTAAGTGGGAAAGTTCTGTTATGGCAATCAGTTCCGTATTTTGTTAAGCTTTGCCAAAGAAATAGCAAACTCTCTGGTAGGATTTGTTGGTCTTTTATGGCCCTGTCTCAGTACATAGTGCAATTTAGAAAAAAGTCACAGAATTGTAGAACTGAAAGAAACCTTAGAGCTCAACTAGGATCAGAAAATAGAGCCAGAAGAAAGGAACCCAAGGGATCATATAGCTTAGCTCTTTTGTTTTGCAGATGAAGAAAATGAAGTACAAAGATATTAAGTAAGGCTTTTCTTAAAAACAAAAGAAACCTTAATTTTATTTTTTTAAAATTTATTTTATTTTTAATTTATGGGATAAAACAAACATTCCCTTAACAGAGTATAATTAAAAAAAGATGAATGCATAAGAAAAAGTAAAAAAAAAACTTTCAATTCAATTATATTTTTAAAAGATTAAGTATTTCACTTTGCCTTCCCACCTTAAACCACTCCTCTGCCCCCAACTCAAGGAAGAAAAGAAAAAAAGTACCCATTAAATATGCAGCATTAAGCTAAACAAATTCTCTTGTTGGCCAAGTCCAAAAATGTGTATTTCATTCTGCTTATTCAGCATATCTCTCCTTCAGAGATTTATGGGCTAGATTTCTTTGTTAGGGACCCTGCCTTAAACCCAAATCACTCTGACTGTCATTGATTGGCCAACAATGGGTCCCAACCCAAGACCCACCTGGTCATTGTTTGGTCCCTGAAGGCTCAGAGTGAATGTAAATAGCAACTGTTTCTGTTTTGGCCAGAAACTCTGAGGTTCAGTAACTCTTTGGGCTTGGATCCAAATTGATTTCCAGAATGACTGTACTGTAATAATGTACAACTATTGACAATCCATCAATGTGTATGCTTTCCTATAACCCCTCTAACAGTTGTAATTTTCCCTTTTTTGTTTAACTTTGCCAGTCTGATAGATATGAGGTAGAATCTCAGATTTGTTTTAATTTGCATTTCTCTTATTAATGATTTGGAACATTTTTCACAACCCATTACAATTTTTCATCTTTTTCTTTCCTCTGTGATTTTCTCTATCCCTTGTTTGGTCACGAATTTTTCCCTGTCCATAGATCGGATAGACCATTCTTTCTTTATTTAGGTTATATTTTTTTGGAGCTAATCTTGGCATATGATGTGAGGTATTGTTCTAAAAATTTTTCGCACACTTGCTTTCCAATTTTCCCAGCTTTTTTTTTTAATCAAATAATGAGTCCTTATCTCAGTAGCTGGTGTCTCTGGTTTTATCAAACTCTAAACTGATAGGTTAATTTACTTTGGTAAGTTGTATAATTTATCCCTCTGATTGACCTCTTTATTTTAGCCAGTGTCAAATCATTTGGATGACTGTTGGTTAGTGTGGTTTGAGATCTCATTTTGCTAGGCCCTTTCCTTTCCCTTTTCTCCATTTATTTCCTTTGAGATTCTTGATTTTTTTTGGTAGTTTGATTGATATGGCATTGAATAACTAAATTAACTTAAGTTACATTGTCATTTTTATTATATTGGCTCAGCCAACCCTTAAGTAACTAGTTTAAGCAACTTTTAAAATGATTTCCAGGAAATAACAGGGTTAGGATTAGAACACAGGTCTCTAGACCTTAGATCTAAATCTCTTTCCACTTTACTATACTACCTCCTTGTTCACTCATATTGTTGTAAAGATGAGGAGATGATATTCAGGAAAGTGAAGTGACTATTCGAGGTCTCACATTCTTTTCTGACACAATCAGAATTAGAACCCAACTCCTCCAGTACTCATTCTTGGGTGGTTAGAACATTGGCAATCCCTTTATCCACAGGCAAGTGTGAATCTTGTCTGATTTAGCCAATATTATTATACTGATCATCATTATTCAGTTATACCAAGATGGCCCTCTTTGCCTATGAAGATACACTTGGATTCTAAACAGAGGATAAAGGCCTATTTACTCACGGCCCAAACCAACTATCCTATTTCAACATGAATAAATCAACAAATATTTCTTTAGCATCCACTAGTTGCTGAGTAGCAAAAGGCACAGTTTTGTCAGAGAAATGTTTTACCAGCCATCGGGCTCCACAGCCTCCACATAGTGTCAAAATAACTCAAGCAAGGACACCAGAATGTGTTCGATGATCCCCTTATGGCACAATTATAGGAAGCTATGAACTGGAGTCATTTAGGATGGGTTATGAATGGTACGGATGGATGGGTTATATTCTGCTGCATCTGATGGAAGGAATAAGGAATATCCACATGATGAAACCCCATGGCCATTGGAGTATTAGCAGTGAAAGGCATGGCCTTTGCCTGTAGGGGTTTACAGTCTAATTGGGGAAATAAGACTAGTGAAAAGTGAAGCACTGCTCGAACAGGAACATTTAAATAGTAGTTTAAGATGGCACCAGGCAGCAGAAGATTAGTTTCCAAATGTATCATACAGATAATCATTGCTGTCCAAACTCAGAGTTATTAAGATCTGATTTATTTATTATTTCAGTTTTAAAAATACCATTGTCATATATGTTTGTAAATGAAATACTTGGCTATTAAAATCTATTTCTAGGTTTCCCAGTCCCTGCCTTTCCATGGAAGTAAGTTTAAATGTGTTGATTTTATTATCATCTGTCTTGAATTAAAACATATCTTATTATCATCATATAGTAACTTACAGTTCTAGAGAGTTGCCTAGAGCATTGAGGGGTGGCGACTTGCTGGGGGCCAAATGATATGTATTAGAGTAGGTAGGAGAGCCTGGGTCTTCCTGGCTTTGAGGTTGGCTTTCTATCCACTGTACAATGCCTCACCTCCATTGTGGAGACACTACTCATTTTTACCCTATTTAAAGAAAACATTTTCTGGGAAGGGTCCTATGATGTAGAGTTGAAACAGGTAAATTAATAATTATCTCCCTCCAGTAATGTGGACTGGTGCCATCCTGAAATAATAGTGGAAAAGGGCCAACAAATTACTTTAAAAATAAGGAGCTGGGGATTTTGGCAGAAGATTCAAAGTGATTGAGGAACATCATATGAAAGTAAATAACCAGGAGAGTATCATGATAAAGAAATTAATCATGGGGACATCGAGATAAAGGACCATGGAAGTTGAAGGATTGAAGAAATAATAAAATTGTAGCTTATTTGCTTGCCTTAGTGGCCCACTGGCTTGGACAAGATCCAAAAATAGGAAGGGACATAGTGAGTCAATGATGCAATGTTTGGGGCAGGTTTCCTTGGCTGGAGTATACTGCAGAGGCATTAAATGGTGGTGGTGGGCTCTTTGCACTGAATATTTTCCCCAGTGTCAGACAGATAATGTTTATTCTCTGCTGCCTGTCACCTGGGGAGACATAGCATGTGAATAAACAGCTTTAGTGCTCATCCTCCATCTAACCCCACTTGCCTTCCCCCAGTCCCCAGATGTCTGACAATGGCCCGGGCACATTTTGGCTGTAGACCAAGGGAGTGGTGGGGTCTCATGCGAATCCAGTCTGGTTTCCAGAGAGTCCTTATTAAAAGCTTCAGCTGAACTAGTTCCAGCCTCTCCCAGCATTCTCTTCTACTCCCACCACTGGCCCTGCTTGGGGGTGAAGCCCTTAGTAGACAGCCTTACAAATGACCCCACTGTGCAGAATACAAAGTACCCCATTGGTCATGGCTGCTGGGCAAAGTATTTGACAGATACTAGGGTTTGTTCAGAAGTGTCTTAGTCACCACATTTGCTGAAAAGTCTCTTAAAAATTATGATCTGCTGAGGAGAACATAGTGAGTTTGTACAGGGAACTCTGACAGGGGGCTGTATGCCTGCCAAGTGCTTAATGTTGCTATTACAGACTTCCCCAGATCCTTTGGCTTGCCAGGACCCAGGTGAGCTGAGTGGAGCATATCTGGCTTGTAGCACTGGATGGCTAAATCATGTGATTCGGTATGGCCCGGAGATTGCTTACTCCTTACCATTCATCATTTCCTGGCTCAATCTGGCTTGCTGTTGAACTTTTAGAGTATAGTACCTTTCCCAGGCTTGAACCAGGTGGAAACTTGAAGGTGTCAGAGTTATTTCATTTTTTGGGCATGGAAACAAAACCATTCGGAAGGAGGAGGGAAGGAAATCTGGAGTGTGTGTCTTAATATTAAACTGTTGGCTGTTCCAGAAAGGGTGACACAGTGATGATGAGTCATTGACAAAGATTTGTTTATCTGGGGTGAGCTATTTTTACATGTGAGAAGCAGTCTTCCATAAGGAAGAATATTGCTGTTGATGTGAGGGCCGTCTATACTCCTTCCTTATCTTTTCCAATTGCTTTTTCTCTGGGTTGGGTCTTAGGTGAGTCAAACAAAAAATTCACCTTTAATTTTAAACAGTTGCTTATATGTATCTCATAATAGTCTAATTTTGCATTCATGGTGGAACTAGAAAGGTTCCTGAAATGTTGCTACATTGTGACCCAATGTTTGACTTAAATGCTAAGTCTCCAGCGACCTGGTTCTCAGAGGGGTTAAGTGATTTGTCAAGGGGCACCAGCTTATAGGTGCCAGAAAGAAGCACAATTTGAACCCTTGTTTTTATGACTCCCAAGTCCAGAAGTGCATTCACATGGCCAGGTTTGCCTTCCTCTAGTTGACAATAATAGGGCATGGGAAATGAATATGTGACAAAGGAAGAACAAAGATAGTACAGAGGGCCCTCTGCCAATCTCATTCCTAGTTCTTTTTCATTTTTGTAATCTGGGCATTTTTACTCTCAGGATGAAGATTTCTCTCATTATAATCTCATCCAACTGTTTTCATTTTTGCCATTATATCTACAGTGTGCCTAGCACATAGCAGGCTCTTGATAAATATTTAACATGGCTCCCTATCCACCTACAAGATCAAATATAAAAAATCCTCTTACAGAATGCCCTTCGTAGCCCAAGTCCTTCCTGTTTCCAGTCTCCTTCCAGTCTCCTCCTTCTCCCACCCCTCTCACAGTGACATGGGCCTGCTGTCTCTTTATCACACAGGACCCTCCATCTCCAGACTCCAAGCATTTTCCCTGACTGTCCCCCATGCCTGAGATTCTCTCTGTTCTCATCTCCACCTCCTGGCTTCCTACAGTTTCTGGCTAAAATCCTTCCTTCTCCAAGAAGTTTTCCTGGTACCCCTTAATGCTAGTGCCTTCCCTCTTTTGATTATCTCCAATTTATCCTATATATATATATATATTTTGTTTATATATAGTTGTTTTCTTATGACCTTCCCCATTAAACTGTGAACTACTTGAGAACAAGGACTGGCTTTTACCTTCCTTTGTATTCCTAGAGCTTAGTACAGCACCTGACACGTAGGAAGCACTTAATATATATGCTTATTGATTGACTGATAGTTGAGTTGAACTTTTTTTTTTTTTTGTGGCATCTTAATTCATATGATGACAGCTAGTTGGCGCAGTGGATAGAGTGTCAGTCCTGGAGTCAGGAAGACTCATCTTCCTGAGTTCAAATCTGGTCTCAGACACTTAAAAATGTGTGACCCTGGATAAATCACTTCAATCTTGTTTCCCTCAGTTTCTTCATCTGTAAAATGAACTGGAGGAGGAAATAATAAACTGCAGTATTTTCGTCAAGAACCCCCCCCCCCACACACACACACATGCAAAGGATCACAAAGACTGGGACACAACTAAAAAAAAAAGACAACTGAAATTCATGTGATTGTGTAGGGTTTAAGACTGTAACACCATCTATAGACAGACTTCACTTGGAAGTGTCCTTTCTGTTCCTTTTTGACTAGAAAAACTTTTTCTCCCTTTCTTGAACTTCTAAGAAAACTTTCTTTGTAAGCATCCCAACTGGTGCTTAACAAATAGTCATCTAAATCTAAAATGAACTGATCTGTTCATTTCTGCTAGAATGAATTTGCTTTCAAATGTTTCTCTCTATGAAGGCCAGTAGGCAGCCAGATATCTTCTCTTTGAACAACTAACAGAGACCACATCTGTGAATAACAAAAGGAAACAGGAAGAGATAAAAAAGAATGTTGAAGTGGGGAAAAGGAGTGGCTTGGATGCACCATTGGGTTCAGATTTAAATTGTAATTAGGCAGTTTTGCAGAGTAGCCTGTTCCCAAAGATCCACACCTCGTTTCTATCTTGCTGTTGAGAGATTTTCTTGAGCTGGTTTGGCCTTAGTTCAATTGCCCCTGTAGCTGAACTGTGTAGAAATTATCAGGAACATTTTATGGTTCCTGAAAATCCCAGGTTACCAGCCAACGTTATCTTGTATACTCTGGATGCATGTTGTGCTGTGGAGTAGAACCATTCTTTTCTCTGGCAGAAAGGCAAGTAAACCCACAGTAGGCCCTCTGCAGCAGGGAGATGCAACAGATCAGAATTCCAGCAAGTTGATGGTGAGAATGATAATGAGGATGATGATGGTGAGAAGGGATAAGCAAACTATAAAACACAACTTATGAGTAAGTTACCTTCATCTGCCAATGAAGACAAGCTGTAAACTCCTAACTCATTTTAAACTTGGGATCTGTGGTATAGATGATCTGGAGGTCATACTGGACCAAAGAGAAGGAAGGAAGAAACAAAACACTGAAAAGACCATGGGACTATGAGATAAGAGAAGGGTAATAAATTATAGAATTGAGTAGGACAGAAAAACGTTGCTCCAGTGCAAAACATCATTAAATTAGGAGTCAGGGGATCTGAGACTGAAGTTGGACCTTGCCATTTACTTGATCTGACCTTGGGCCAATAATTTAACCCTTCTGGGCTCATCTGTAAAATGAAGAGGTTGTACCTAATGGTCTCTAATTGCTTTTCCAGTCCTAAATCCTGTGAAAATGGCCTCAGGTGGTCTGATATTCATGTGCCCCTTTCCCCAAATGATACTGTCTCCAGTTTACTCTGACATTCATGTCAAGGGCCTGTGATTTTCCTGAACCATCTCTATAATTCCATCAAGAGGGATCACGAGCCTATGATGTTAAAAAGGGCACCTGAGATTTATAAAACCTCAGCGACATAATCACATGCTCACATAATCAGTGTCAGAGGTGGGATTTGAGCCTAGGTCTTCCTGACTTAGAATCAGGAAGACTCTAGCCACCATACTGCACTACCTCCTGGCTACTATTTATGTGATTTTTACAAGGAATGTTCTTTTCACAGAGAAGGGAGAAATCATCGACAATTAGTTGAAATTTTAAAACTTAAGTAGATGACTTTAAAAATTGGAAGTCTTAGGAAAATTTCACTGTTAAAATACCATTTCTTTCATTTATTATTCATTCATTTAGCAAATATTTATTTAATAGTCATTATGCAAGATATCATTTAAAGAAAACTATTCACTTATGATTTTACAGTGTTCATTGAACTGTGCATACTTAATAATTATTAATAATGTACTAATGATCTCTAATGCATAAGTAATTTCTGGAATCATGTAAAGGCAGGCTTCCTTCACAAATGAGAGGGTTGGGGCATACATCATCATTGGGTTGCTTTCGTTTTTTGTTTTCTCTTGACTTTGGGAGTATTCTACTCATCAAATGAAATGACTGTACTTACTAATAAATGGAGAGGGTGGATTTTGAGAAAGACTGAAAAGATTCAGTCTAGGTTTTTGGTAGTATTGATGGATGAAATTTTAGGTAGGGAAGTGAAGGACCCAAAGTGAATCACACTGTGTGTCTCCTCCTGATTCAAAAGTTTTATATGATTATAATCAGCTTAAAGAAATACAAGGGCAAGCTGCAGGGAGGAAAGAAGTAAGAAAGCATGCAATCTTGGGGGGGTGAAAGGAGGCCTTTGAGGGTAGGAGAAGGGAAGTCAGCCCTGCCTACTTTGTTTTCTGACAGGGTTTGAGGGAATGGGGAAATTTGCTGAGTCTCTGTCTCTCTCTCTGTCTCTGTGACTGTTTCTCTTTCTCTCTCTCCCCCTCTCCTGTGCTCTGGTTACCTCTATGAACAACCTAACTGCCCATCATTGTCACTGTAGTAGCATGAAGTCTGGGGTGATCACTTCAGCCTGCCCTGTGTGGGTATGGCTCTAGTCAACATAATTCCAATAACCAGACCTCTCTGTCCAGGATCATAGACTCATAGATCTAGAGCAGGAAGGGAACTTGAAGGTTATTTAGCCCAGATGAGGAAACTGAGGTTTAGAACTTAAATGACTTGTCCATGGTCCTTACAGATAGCAGAGGGCAGTGTCAGAATTTGAACTCTATGTCTGAAGTTGTTTTAGCTGCACCACACAATAGCTCGATTGCTTCGCCTATGAGGTGTTTCATTATGCTAGACAGCAGTTCAACTTGGTTGGTGGTTTGAATTCATCAAGGGCAGCTGGGTTCTTACTCTTTACTTATCTTGGGTTTCAGGTCTCTGTTAATCTTTTGTTGTTGTTTGTTCCTATTGAAATATATTTTCTTTGGCACAGAAAGAGATTGTCCATAATCAGCATAATGGATTTTGCATGTCAGAGATATGCAATTTTCTAATGGCCTGAAAGGTTTAGTTTTGCAATATGGTTTTTGTTTTTTGTTTTTGCTGGGAGGACTGGGAGAGAAAGCATTCAGTCTTTGAGCCTGAAATTTTGAGATCTGTCATCTGCTTCTGCTCAAGTTTAGTCCTCCTTTGTTCAGAATTTGAAGGGACTTTAGAGGAAATCCAGCCCAATCCATGGCTAAACAAGATTTCCTTCTACAGTACCATGGACAAGTGAACAGTCAGAATCTCTGTGAATACCTCTGATGAGGCCACACTGTCACCTGAAACTGACCATCCCACTTCAGAGAGATCAAATCGTTAGCATGTTTTTCCTTCCATAGAGCCTACATTGGCATCTTTGCACCTTCTACTAATGGTTCCTAGTTCTTTTCTCTGGAAGCAAGTAAAATAAGTCTAGTCTTCCATGTGAAAACCTTGCAAATACATAGAGCCAAATGTTTAGTTTAAAGAGTCTCTAGGTATTAATAGGTCTAGCATCTTCAGTTCATAGCTGAACAAACCAAGAGTCAGAAAGGTTAGATGACATAGTTGAGAACACACAGTCAAGAAGTCAGAATTTGAACTCATGGTCTCTGACTCTAAATCCAGGACTTTTTTCCTATAATATCTTCCCCTTCCCTTAAAAACAGCAATCAAATCCTTCCTAACTCTTTTTTCCCCTAGGCTAATCACTCCTAGCTTCTTACACCAGTCATTCACATGAATTCTCATTTCATCACCCTAATTGTCCATCTCTGAACTCTCTCTGGCTTCTCAATTTCTTTCCTCAAATGAGACGCTTAAAGACCAACACAGTCTTCATTCAGATGTTGTTTGATGGGGCAGAGTACAGGAGGACCATCCCCTTTCATGCCCTTCACTCTTACTATGTCTCATTCTTCCACACTAGGATTGCTATCTGCTAATCAAATTGTTCCATCTGTGCCTACTATTTTCAGCATTATTATTTAATATCTTCTCATCTAAAGACTCAATGCTTTTGCCAAAATGAATTGTACTACTCCTATACATTTTCCATAATTTCTCATTCTTGTGCTTTTTCTCATGTTGTTTCTTCCCTTCTCCTTCCCCTGGGGATCCATCCATGCATCCATCTATCCATCCATCCATCCATCCATCCATCCATCCATCCATCCATCCATCTCATTGAGCTAGATAGCATCTGAGATTGTTTCCAATTTTTGATCCTTTATCCTATGAAAATGGATTCAATGAACATGTTTCTGCCCTCAGATAGCTTAATTCTACTGGAAGGGTGGTTATAACATCTATAAAATATAAATATAGATTGATTTTTGGTGGGGTGGAGAAAACTAACAACTTGGGGGAATCCGGAAAAGTCTTCTGTAAAGGAGTCTTGAAGGGAAGAAAGGATTAAGAAACATAATATTTCAGGAAGGAGGCAGTAGTTAAATTCATATCTAATGTTCTGCCTTTTGCACTGGCATCTCTGTACAAAATGAGGATATGTGAGGTGTAATTTTTGTGCTCTTTGTTTTTACAAGTTTGGTTAATTTTCTCAGGTAATTGAACTGTCTGTTTTAAAAAAAGGTGGTTTTTTAATTTCTGTAATTTTTTGAAGTTAAATTGTCTGATAATTACATTTGACCTAATCATTGGCCCAAAATGTTTCCATTTATAGAGTAGAGAGTAGTTATACTATAGTTCCTTGTTACCCAGTTGTTTTTTTTTACATGACATAAGGTCATTGATTTTCCATATCAGAACCATCAGTCAATAAGCAATTATTTTGTGCCCAGCTCTTTGCTAGTCTCTGTAGAGAATATTATATAAATCTAGGACCTGATTCCTTCCCTGAAGAAGCTTATACTCACAGACTAACCGCTATATAGCAATGAGCAAATAAGACACCACCTTATATAATTAAGTGCTAAGTTGTGTGCCACGGGCCATTAAAACGTTAATTCATATATTAAAATACCTGCTGGTCATCTTGCCTCCCAACACCAGCATTATAAGACCCCATCTTTAATTATACTTCTGCACTACTCAGCTCTCTCTGGTCTTTCACCAAGCAGCCACCTTAAGATCTGAACATGAAGTCAGCTTTGACAAATACAAGAAACTCTGGAAAACGTACAAGAATTGGCCTTGTGGGATTTTCCAGTTACATTTCAGAGGGGTTCAGAAAAAAAATCATATAAAAATTCCAACTCTTAAATGTTTATTTTTATTTAACTTTATTTTATCTATATCAGCACTTTTTATTGAAACAAAAAACTGGAAACAGAATTGATGCTCAGTATTTGTGAAATGGATAAACAAATTTGGAACATATAAAATGGAATATTAGTATGCTATTAAAAGTTATGAACTTAATGACTACAGAGAATCATTGAAAGACTTATATGAATTGATGTAAAGTGAAATAAACAGAGCCAGACTACAACAGTGTAAATAGAAATAACAATCACAAAACAATCAAAACTGAATATTGAGAAATTATAATGATGAAACGGCATCAAAGAAGAAATATGAGATGGCTCCTCACCAGCTCTTCCTTTAGATAGAAGTGCTAAAGTGGTTGGGTGTTATATGTTAGAAATATTGCATTCAATGTCATTTTTTTCCAATATGTTGGCTGGTTTTGCTAATATTTTTTCTCATCCTCTACTTTTTTCTCTTTGTCATAATGATGGATGTTTGGGGGATAAAGGAAGAAATGTAAGCAATATAAAAACAAAATATTTCAATAGAAATCTATTAAATATTTAAATCAAACCTTTTGATTTCTGCCTATCGATCAATATTCTCTCTCTCTCTCTCTCTCTCTCTCTCTCTCTCTCTCTCTCTCTCT
>NW_027186457.1:11176307-11189953 GCF_028583685.1 Petaurus breviceps papuanus | reverse complement strand
TCTCTCTCTCTCTCTCTCTCTCTCTCTCTCTCTCTCTCTCTCTCTCTCTCTCTCTCTCTCTCTCTCTCTCTCTCCCTCCCTCCCTCCCTCCCTCTCTCTCATAAAGAAATTTCATGTTCATTAGCTACCAAGCAGGGAGAGGGAAGAAAGTGTGAAGTGGGCTCTAGCCAAGGCATAGTGATTACACTACAATTGCATAGAATTGCTTGATAAATTTAGGGAGCAGCACACATATGCCATCAGTTGAAAACTACCCTTATTATTTCTGAATAGAAAATTTCATTATTTGCCTTACAATTTCACTTTTTGAACAAGGCTATGAAAGGTATTTTAGTCTGGATGAGAAACTCATGAAGCTCTTGCTTCAGGCAGTAAAAAGATATTTTAGAGTTCACATAACTTTTTTTGCCTCTTTTGTTCAGTCAGTATTGAAGTTTTTGGAGTCAGGAAGGTCTCATCTTCATGAGTTCAAATCCAGCCTCAAACACTTACTATCTATGTGACCCTGTTTGCCTCAGTTTCCTCATCTGTAAAATGACATAGAGAAGGTTGCACTCCAGTGTTTTTTGCCAGGAAAACCCTAAATGGAGTTATGAAGAGTCAGACATGACTGAAATGACTCAACAATGACGAGAACAATAGGTACATCTTAGTTGAGAGTCCAGATCCCAGAGTAAGAGCTAAAAGTAACTTTAGAAGCCATTTAATTCAACCCACTCATTTTACAGATGAGGATGGTGAAACCTAAGGACATTGAATGACTTGCCCACCAGGGTCATGCAGGTAACATGTACCAGGCATGGGATTTGAGCACAGCTCCTCCAAGTCCAAAGCCAGCACCTTTGCATCTTGCCAGAAGTGTTTGGAAGCATCCGTGTTACTGCCCACATTAATATTAAATCCCCACTTAAAGCCAGCTGACTAAGGAGCAATGTAAGCTTTTTGACCTTAATTTGCTTGTGTCCTGCTGTAATAACAGAGGACATATGCGTGGGGTGGCTACGTGGCATCATAGTGCACAGAGTACACAGAGTGTCAGGATTGAAGTCAGAAAAGACTTACCTTCTTGAGTTCAAATCCTACCTCAGACACTGACTTACTCTGTGACCCTGCTTAAGTCATTTCACCCTGTTTGCCTTACTTTCCTCACTTGTAAAATGAAGTGGAGAAGGAAATGGCAAACCACTTTAGTATCTCTGCCAAGAAAGCCCCACATGGGGTCATGAAGAGTCAGACATGACTGAAATGATTGAACAACAATAACATTATGCACGGTAGCAATAATGTTAATTATTAACAATAATTAATACGGTACTTTTAAAAATTCAATCCAAAGCCATGTAATCCCATGTAACAAACAACTTTGTGCAGAACCCGAGACAGCCAGTGCTGGGCATTTCCTTGTCTATTTTTTCTTCTTCTTAGTAAAGGACACCTTCATTTAGCAGCTGCCAAGACAGGTTTTTTTCCCCTTCACGTGAAGTTACTTCACTTTATTTCCATGCACACTTTATGGGATTCTCCCTTTATAGCTGCTTTAAGACTTCATTTGCTATAGTATTATCCTTAAGCAGTGGTGGACTCCAGAATGTGGTGGTTTTTATAGAGATGCCTTATTTTTAGTATAACATGGAGTGACTTTAACAAGCTCTTTTCACAGCTGAGTTCGCAGCACTGTAGATTTATGGTGTGTTTCATATGTTCTTACCTTATCTCTACTTTTAAGTTGTTTATTTTTCATGACACATCTGAATGGGATTTTTATAAGCAGGACTCATGTCCTCTGATCCAGCAGTGGAATTATTAATTGAAGGGCAAATTGCAAGGATCCTTAATGAAGCATTAAGAGACAAGGCTTAGAATGATTTTCTTTTCTGATCCAATATGCATTACATTGTTTTTTCTTGTTTCAACTGATCATTTAGTCAATAAACAATTATTAAGGGCCTACTGTTTGCCATATAGGGCAGCTAGGTGGTGCAGTGGATAGAGGCCCAAGACTGGAATCAGGAAAACTCTAAATTCAAACCTGGTCTCAGACAGTTACTGGCTATGTGACCCTGGGCAAATCACTTAACGCCTTTTTGCCTCAGTTCCTCATTTGTAAAATGAGGAAACACTGAAGAAGGAAATGGCAAATCACTCCAGAATCTTTGCCAAGAAGATTCCATGGACAAAATCCACAGGGCTGTATAGAGTTGGATACAACTGAACAACAAATTTGTCGTGCAGAGAAAGGTAAAAGACAGTCCTTGCTCTAAAGGAGTCCACAATCAAATGAGATATGTAACTCTAAAAGTTTTCAGAACTTTAGGATTTGTGAATGATTGTGATGTCTGATCAGCCTGCTTCTTGTACCTCAAATACTTATCTACCAATCAAACCACAAGGAACCATTAAATAAAGATTGAAAAGAAAAAGAAATAATATAGAACCTTCCGTTCTCTGACTCCCAATCCCCTGGGTTTCCTTTTTTCCCCCATACCTGGCTCCTTCCCCAGGAATCTCACACCAATGTCTCCTCTCCATAGCATGGGGGTGATGCTGCTTCCTTGAAGGCTCTGTCTACAGGAACAAACTTGGGCAGGTTCTACCAGGTCCCCTCCAGGTGGCAGACTGGGTTTGTAGTCTGAGGGCTAGTCTAGTTAGGGACAGAGAAGCTAAGTTGTCCTATACTTGATGAAGATTCTTTTGGTCATGCCAACCCATGGACCATGCAAAAAGGCTCACAGATATGTGTGACCCTTTTCCACTTATGCAGTGATGGTGTCTGAATGGCAGAAAAGGAAATCAAAGATACTAAGAATTGTAGTTTCCAGAATGTCTAGGATTCCTTAAATCAAAGGAAATCAATAGGTAGTCTGATGAAGATCTCTGAACAATTTTTAAATACATAAAATAAAATACATAAAATTTCAAGGGCAACCAAAGATTAGAGAAAATAAAGATTAATTTATCCTATTCAAGTTCATGGACCCACTGAAATCTATCAACAGACCCTTTTGGGGTTCATGGAAGGTAGTTATGAACCCCTACCTTAATCAGACCTCAAACAATTAAACCTGAGATCAAGTTACATCAGTAAAATTGACCATAGGGAAAAAAGAAATATACATTATATTTTTTCCATGATATACACATATGCGTTTGTAAGTAATGTTTGGCCATAGACTATTAGTGGGTAATTCCCAAATGCCTTCTTTGGTGATGATTCATCAAGGGAAAATTGCTCACCAAATATACTTTCTTTTTCCCCCCAAGTAAAAAAGTATAGATTATCCTCACTTCATTTAGCAGAGCTATTGCCTCCTAACAAGTTATTTATGCTACTGCTGACATCACTCCACAATGCCATGCCATCTTACTCCAAATAATGAAGGAACCGAATTAGCCAATGATGATGTCTATGAGTTACCTTCTTGAATTAAATCAAACTAATGTTCTTTGTTACCTCCAAATATAAGAAAGGTCGGGACTTAACTTTTCCTTGGGTAGAGCCGCCAAGAATGCCAATGTCTAAAGTTTGTGAAGTATGTGCTTCTAATACAAAGGGTCATGCAGCTAAATTTCTGTGGCTGTATTTGAACTCAGGTCTTCCTGGTTCTAGACCCAGTGTTCTATCCTCTGTACCACCTAACAGCCTCTCAGGAAAGGGTCCTCATTTGGGGAGTCACAATATCTGGATTTTGTTTCTACTTATCACACACAACTGCTTGGTCTTAAGCAATGAATGAATGATGAATGGATGGGTGAATGAAAAGGTACATATTAAGTGTTTGAATGCCTTCAAAGAGTTTGCATTCTAAATCCAGTGAGAAACATCCATAGGAGACTGGTAGCCAAGGAAGGGTATTTTGGTTTGTTAGAAAAGTTAAAGGGTTTTGAAAAGGGACAGGATCAAAGGAGAAAATAGAATAAAAGGGGGGCAGGATAGGATGGAGGGAAATATAGTTAGTCTTTCACAATCTGACTACTATGGAAATGTTTTGCATTACTACACATGTATAACCTATATGAATTGTCTTGTCAGTGGGGATGGGTGAGAAGGGGAGAAGGGAGAGAATTTGAAACTCAAAATTTTAAAAATGATTGTTAAAAAAATTGTTTTTTACATGCAATCAGGAAAAAAAATATACAGGTAATGGGGTATAGAAATCCATCTTGCCCTACAACAATGTAAGGGGGGATTTGGGCAGTATATAAGAGAGGGCAGATTGAGGGAAGGGGTATTCAGTATGCTTGCCATCTTGGGGTGGGGGTAGGGGAGAGATGGGAAGAAAACTTGTAACTCAAAATCTTTGGGAAATGAATGTTGAAAACTAAAAATAAATTTAAAAAGAAGATAAATATCCCTCAGAAAAAAACAAACAAAAGTTATAGGGATGGAGAGTGGAGCCATAGGGGAATAAATTGACCCACCCTTTTGATCAACAATAGAAGTTATTGATTTGGAGACTAGAAATGGGGTGGAGGAAAGGTGGTAACAGCTGACAACATATGTGTGGCATCAGAGTGTTTGATGAGAACATGGCTAAGATATAAAGTGTAGTATACCTAGGATACCCTAGACATAGAGAGTAATCATCTTAACATATTTGGGCTTCTGTTTCCCCATCTATAAATGAGGGGGTTGACCATTAGGACCTCTAGGATCTTTTGTAGTCTTAAGACCCTGTTTCCTATGTCCCTCATACCCTATGTCTATCCAGCTGGAAGACTCTGTGTTCAGTTTTATGTTGTCCAGTCTTGACTTAGAACTTGACAAGTCACATTGAAAAGAATTAAATGAACCTGAAAGGTCAATAGCCTCCACTATTTTCCAAGTGATAACTCTATGGATGCAAATGGAGGTTCTGGAGTGGATTTATACAAGCGAAAACAAGCAGTTTTTGTTCTGTGGTAAATTAACAAAATGTTGAAAAGGTCAATTGGATGTGTTCACATTTTCTCACCAAAAAGGATATATATGGAGCATAAGGTTTACAGTTTAATGTCCATAATGAGCATCTTGGTATGGTAGGAAAACTGATATGAAAAAGCATTTATTTTTGTGACTGAAAGGAAATCTCTCGGTTCCTTCATTTGTGCTCACATTAATTCACTTTCTAATTCTTTCTCAGTGATAATAGAATTATAATTGGATTTCTGCAAGGACATGCATAGAAAGAAACTACTAAGTGACTTTGGTGGTCAGAAGTCTGTTAGTGAACTTTAATAAGGTGGTGGTGGGCAAGCCTGTGATCACTGTCCTGGATGGAGTGTGCCTGTTGCATACCATGGCAAAGTAACAAATTGGCCTTGGGGTGAATTGAAGTAAATTTTGCCACTATGTATGTCCGCCTCAGAGGCCTGAGATTATACCATTTTGTATGTAACACTTTGATTTTAAGCATTGCCTTCATTTCTCTTTTGGGATAAAGTATTTCCCTACGCACAACATTTTGTAGCAGATTGGCAGTAGATGGTAACCAAAAAAAAAAAAAAAAAGAGAGACATTTATCCCCAAATCCTCAGTGGGGATGAATTCAGTGATCCCTTTCTGTTCCAGCTAATGGTGATCACAACCTCTCTCTGCCTGCTCATTCTGCTTCATCCTCATCCATATCCTCCCATAGATCCCCACATGGCATCCACCCAAAGTTCTAGGCATCTCATTTACTTTATCCTGACATTACGAGGATACCATTGGAACACCCAGCCTTTTCACCACCTGTTAGCCCATGCCCTTGCCATATGGCCAGCCTCTTCTCTCGCCCTCACCCCCCCACCATCTTGCATTCCCTTGATAGCATCCTAAACTCTAGTTCTCTGAAGTTCCTTCAGCATTATGTTACAGTCTGCTCACAAGTACCCTGTAGCTCTCTGATAACCTCTGAGTGATAACACATTTTCAGTTTTTCAGAGATTGTTGTGTTCATGCTTCCCAGACACAGAACAAGCAGAAACTAAAGGGCAAAAGACTGCTTGATCTTGGTTTTCAGAATACATATCATTAAGTAAGAATAGAGCAAAAATCAGGTAAAACAAAAAATATTTTAGATAAATATACAGGATTATTAAAGATTACATATGTATATATAGTAAATACATTACATATTTGTATATATAGTAAAATTTTCAGGTATATAAAGATATATTTATATGCATGTATATGGCTATTTATATGCATCTATACATATATACTCTATGTATATATGCACATATATACATATACATACATATGTAGCATCTATAGTAACAAAGCAATTATACATATCTTCTCAACACAATACCATTAATATGATCAGTATTTCCCTTCTGTCTTCTTAATTACTTGTCTTTTGCGGGGACCTTCTTTATCCCATGACGGCTAGGTGGCACAATGGATAGAGTGCTGAACTTGGTGTCAGGAAGTTTCCTCTTTATGAGTTCAAATTTGGTCTAGTTGTGTGACCCTGGGAAAGTCACTTAACTCTATTTGCCTCAGTTTCCTCATCTGTAAAATGAGCTGGAGAAAGAAATGGTAAACCACTCCAATATCTCCACTAAGGAAACCTCACATGGGGTCATGAAGACTCAAACCCAACTGAACAACAGCAACTTTATCCCACGCCATCCTGGTATTTCCTGTCCTTTATCATCATCTCCTATTCCTCTTTTCTTTTGGTTAGTTAAAATCTCAAATCATAGAATGTCAGAATTTCCAAAGACTCTTGAGGTCACCTAGGTCCAACTCCTCATTTTCTGTATGAGGAAGTTGAGGATGGTAGCATTTCAGTGGCTTGCCCATTGTCACACAGGGATTTAGTTGCAGGGCTGGGGCCAGGAGCCAGGTCTCCTGACTCTGAGATCATTGTTCTATTCTACCGCTCTGTAATTTTCAGTGTCATATTTAGGGTTTCTCCAATCTTGTCGAAATGTAAAATCAGAATATATTGGTATATGAATGAGGTACTCATATAGTGTAAGGAGAAAGAGGGAAGAGTAGTCTGTTTACTATATAACTAGTCCCAAGCATATCCAAATAAGAATCGTCCCTACAACATATCCAGGAAATGGTCAACCCAGCCTTTGTGTTGAGATCTCAGGGAAAGGAAATTTAAGTACTCCCATTTTGGAACAGCAAGGAAGTTTTTTCCTGACCTCGTCTAGATTTTCCTCTCTGTAACTTTAACTCATTGCTCCTTGTCTTGCTGTTTGAGACCAAACAGAACCAACTTAATCCCTGTTCTTCTTGATGGGCTTGGAAATGATTGAGTCAGTAGGGCTGCCATATATGAATCAGTGTCTAGAGCACTGGGCTTGGAGTCAGGAAGATCTGAGTTTGAATCACTCCTCAGACACTCACTAGCTGGGGGATGCTGGGCAGCTCTTTGCCTCAGGTGCAAAATCAGAGGCAGTAACGCCTGCCTCTAAGGGTTGTTGTGAGGGTCAAGTGACATGATATTGGTAAGCACTCAGCACAGGGCCTGGCACTTACTTGGCACTCTAGAAATACTACCTATTAAATATGTCTAGCATCTGTATTTCCTTCAGCTGTCCTTCAAATGGCATGAGCTTGAGCCCCTTCACCATCTTGATTGCGCCCTTCTGGATGTTCTCTACCTTCTCAATGGCCTTTCCAAAATGTGGCACCCAGAACAGAACATGTTATATCAAGCCTACACAACATATGGCCTGTAGGCTTCTTATGGCCCACCAAAGGATTTCTGGCGGTCAGCAAAAAATGTAGGGTTACCACTGCGTACTCTCTCCTGTTTGTCACATGACCCACAGCAACCAACCATTGCCAGTCTGTCTCTAGTCTAACCTATCTGTGACCTGAAGAACTTCAGCCTATTTTGATTTTGGCTCCTACCTGTTATCAAAGTTGTGCAGATCTGTCTTATATACTCTTACTAGAGATAACCTGAGGTTTCAGCTAGCTAGAGGAGGAGAAGGATAGTGCCAGACAAGAAAGATTGGAAATAAGGTGGCAATATTGGATTTAAAAAAAGAATGGGCACAACTCCTGCATCCCTAGTTCTAGAAACATCTCATAGAAATTTATTTCTCATTTAATATGAGTAGAATAAGCAAAATATGAGAAGCAGCATTGCATAAAATGGTGGCTAAAGAGGTGGCCATTGAGACAGGGAGACCTCAGGGTTCAAGTCCTGGCTCTTGGCACATGCTGACTCTGTGACCTTGGGCTGTCATTTAATCCCTTAAATTCTCAGCACTCTGGGTAACCCTCTAAGACTAGGAGTGGCAGAGAAAGAATCAAATTGCATTGGTAAATGGAATTTCCTCACCCAGGATTTCCTATCAATGAAACCACAAGTCCAATTTTTATGCCTAATACCAACAGGATGTGTTTTAATATGAGACAAATGAGAACATAATCAACTTCTTAAAACTTCTTATTTCAGTAGAATTTCGCCTTGAGACCTTTAAAAGCTGGAAACTAATTTTGATTTGGGCAAATCAAAATGATTTTTTTAAGGGTCATCTTAACTTCAAGCCATTGCTGAATTCTAAGGGTCTGGAATAGCCATACTCCATCTTGTGAATTTGAGTGCAACTACTACAGGTAGGCTGTGTGTTGAACGAGTCATTGTACCATTTCCTTTGCTGTTCATATTTGCTCCATCAATCTAGTAGTATTATATGATTTAGAGCTGGAAGGGACCTCCCAGATCATTTAATGCCACCCCTTCATTTTAAAAATCGGAAGGCTGAGGAGGAAAGGAGTCATCCAAATTAAGACATTTAATAAGCAGCAGAACTAATCATCACCTGACTCCAAGTCTGGTGCTGTTTCCATTGTGTCTATACAGTATTGTAGGGGAAACTGTGAGGAAGCCAACACAATGGTGATGATGATGATGATGATGATGGTGATGATGGTGATGGTGGTGGTGGTGGTGGTAGTGATACTACTGGATGCTCCTTCCATCTGCTCCATTATGGAATGAAAAGATTTATTCCCAGATGAATTTAACACTTATCACAATATTGTTCATGTTAAAATGTCAGGAACACAGTAGATAGTTTTGGAAAGATTTGGAAACTGAAGAACTCATTCTGCAGGAGCAGATATGAGTGGATAGAGTGGGATAGAGAGTGGGATTTGGAATCAGGAAAACTCATCTTTCTGAATTCAAATCTGGTCTCAGACACTTGTTAGCTATGTGACCCTGGACAAGTCGCTTAACCCTGTTTGCCTCAGTTCATCATCTGTAAAATGGGCTAGAGAAGAAAATGGAAAACCTTTCTAGTACTTTTGCCAAGAAGATGTCAATTAGGGTCATGAAGAGTTGGACACAACTGAAATGACTTCACAATAGCAATAAAATGCAGAGGGGGGGGAGATGTTTAGTTGGAGAGATGAAACTAATGCCCCTGAAATGGAGAACCCTTCCAGACTAAAATTGGGTAGTCAGGCAACATATGTTGTTTTGTGCTGGACACTGTGCTCAGAGTAGTTTTGAGAATAAGTAAAATGATGATTCAGAGAAAGAAGCAACCCTTGGAGGCTGCAGGAACTCCCTAGAGGTGAGTGTCTTCAGGAGAGACTAAAAAGACATAGAAGAGAATACTTGTCCTTGTGAGCTAACGTCCCAAGGTGCACCAGTCAATTCTTGAGTCATTAGCTTTGAAGAATTTATGGGCTTTGGCTAAATGACAAAGGGTGGGGATACAGCACAGTAAGTTGGATCAGTGTTACAGATACAGCATGTTGATAGAGGAGAAAGAAAAAAGAGTAAGGGTAAGGAGGAGTGGTGCTCTGGAAACACCTGCAACTCAGCTAAGAGATGAAAAACTTGTCCCCTGGCCATAGAAGAGGAATGCCTCTCACTTCCTCTGAATGTTCTGCTCAGTGGGTAAGTCAGAATCCAATTGATCTGGGTGTGTTTGGCTGGGATCTTTCAGTGAATAATGCTTTAGGTCATCACCATTGCTACCAGAGGGAGTTACTATGACTGTTTTCCTGAGTGTGGACTATGTCTTATTTGTGTAAAATACTGCTGCCTTTCTCTTCCTCTCCAAAGAACTCTCATGTAGTTCAGCTGCATGGCTTAGCTACAGAAATGTCTGAGAAAATACATGGAAAATAATTTGTCTTTTTTGTCAGAAAAAAATGAATTTGAACTAAGTGGGCATTAATGTCAAGTTACTGGTAGTCCTAAAGTCCTATTGGGTATCTGTAGACATCATGTAACCTCCTCCCTCCAAAGGCAAGGAAGGGCCTCTGAAAAGAATGTGAAAATTTAGAAAGAAAAGTGAAGTTTAGAGCTAGGAGAACCCTTGCAAAACATTATTTAGTCCATCTTCTGGATTTAGAGGTAAGGAAACTGAGACATGGAAAATGGATATTCCTTACCCAGGATCAATCAGGTAGGTGTAGAAGTGGATGAGTGGCACAGTGGAAATTAGTAAGGTCTGAGTTCGAATCCTGCCTCAGACATTTACTAGCCATGTGACCCTGTGTAAGTCACTTAATCGCTTATCAGCCTCAGCTTCCTCAGCTGCAGAGTGAGAATGATGATGGCACCTCCGTCATGAGATTGTTATGAGGGTCCAATGAGATCAGGTATGTCAATTGCTTTGCAAACTCTTTACATGTTAGCTAGTAGTAGTGGTTGTAGTGGTGGTATTCATGGTAGAAATGATGCAAGAAGGGCTGAAACACAAGTGGATGCTTGGACTTCTAGGCCAGTGTTTCTAGTTGGTGGCTGCTTCTTTTTCTGTTCTGCTCTGGTCTGAAACACCCCCTTCTTTTCTTTTCTCCTCTTCAGATCTTTCCAGACAATCATAGCAAATATACGGCTCCTGCAGTTTGGGGTTGTGAGTCAGAAATTGAGTCTATGACAATCACCTTATTTATGTTACATGTTTCTTCCCATATACATGATGTCTCCCCAAATAGAATGTAAGCTTCTTGAGGGGAGGGATGATCATTTTGTCTCTGTATCCCCACTGAGTAGCACAGTGCCCATAGTGGCATATAGTAGGTGCTTAATAAATGCTTCATGACTGATTGATTTTCATTTTCAGCACAAACAGGCCAAACGGATGGTTTAGGACAAAGAAACGAGGAGGAAAGCAAAATATAGCCAGGAGCACCAAACCTGGAGTCCAAAGACCTGTTTTAAAGTCCTGACACTGTTCTTTACTATCTATGTGACCCTGTGCAAGTTACTTCACCTTTTTTCTGGACCCCATCTTCCTCCTCTGTTAGAGTGGGAGCTTGGACAACACGGTGTCTAAAGTCTCAAAGCCTGTGATTTTATTAACCCAGCTCCATATCAATGGAACATCCTATTTTCTGCAGAGAAAACACTGCCCAGTGAATAGATTGGCCTGTTTCTCCCAAATCCTTGGTTTGTTCTGTTTGAACTTCCTGTTTGTCATGGATACTGTACTTTTCTTTCTAAGTAGATTAAAGTATTTGGTCAGAGCACAAAATAACAAAGCAGAAGCCATTATTCTATATTCAGGGCTAGCATTCAAGTGTTCTGATTGGAAACAGCCTTGAGCAAATTATTTTGAACCACTTTGCTTTCTTTTGGGAGACCTGAACTCCAGGATCTGGACTCACTTTGCACTTTTCACAGTAATTAGAATTGGACTCAGATTTAACTAGGATAAATCAAATCATGACCTCTAACCAGGAAATTGCAGAGGGAACCACTCACGTGCATTGCATATTTGGTGCACAAACTCATTGCAAACAAAATGGACCCTGGGCAACAATAACCATCTGCTTTTTCTATTTCCCCACCTTGGAGCACTTTGCTGTGATGCACAAAAAAGTAAATATACCTTTTCTTTGACAATAAGTTGGATTTCCCATCTGATAGATCACATCTCGCTGCCTCTGGTACCAGCATGTATGGCCATGATTTAGTAAGAAGCTCTTTCTGCCCAGGCCAGATTGCTGAGAATTCGTTCTATGGTATCCTGACCATGAAGGAAATCATATGTGATGCATTAATTGTGCATTCCATAAATGTTTAGCTTTGCCGTCTTTAATTAATATGCCTGCCAAATTTGGGGGGAGATTTCAGAGAAGAAAAGCTCCAAAAAGAGTTCCCTGGGGAAATAGAGTTGGGGAAAAAACCTTTTTAAAATTTGTTGCCTAATTGGGAAGACAGCATGGATTGTTCCTATGAGAGAGAGGATTAAACCTAGGGGTTAGCATTGATTCAGAGGTGTGATGATTAGATTCTCCTCTTAATGGATTTATGGACATGGGCACCTGTAATCTTCTTAGAGCATCAGATGTTGTGTTCTATGAAAACAATTTAGACTGAAAGGTGGTACTCTAAGAGAGGCAGTCTGGTTTAGTGAGTAAAGGGTTGGTGTTGGACTCAGGGAGGCTTCAGCTTAAAGTCTACTTCTGACAGATTGTAGTAGCTGTGAGATGGTGGTCAAGTCATTTAACCTCTCATTGTACCCATGTTGTTCGGTCATTTTTCAGTCGTGGCCAATTATCCACAAACCCATTTAGTTTTTTGTCTTTTTTTTTTTTTGGCAAATATACTGCAGCGATTTGCTGTTTCCTATTCTAGGTCATTTGACAGATGAGGAAACTGAGGCAAACAGTGTTAAGTGACTTGCCCAGATTTATATAGCTAGTAAGTATCTCAGGTCATATTTGAACTCAGGGAGATGAGTTTTGACTTCAGGCCCAGTACTCTCTGCACTATGGTACCACCTAGTGTCCTATATCAGTACACCCATACAATTCTGCAAAATTATAATTTGTAGAGGAATTGCTAATCTTTATGAGTGGAAGGGCTTTTCCACCCTAGGAGTTCCCTGTAAAGATGAAATATTGTATATATTATCACATATTACACTGAGAATTCAGGGTTTCTTCCTCATGCATAACTTTCAGATGCTCAGTTCTTCAAACATTTAGGAAATTCCCACATGGGAGAGATCTTGGGGGGCAGGGTAATAGGCAGAGGACTGGACCTGGAGTGAGGAAGGTATGAGTGGGAATCTCTTTGCTGACAGTGACTGACCATCGGCAAGTCACCTAACCTCTCTGAGGCTCTGAAAGTCCTCTGAGACTTGTTTGCTTAATTACAAATGGTTTTTTATTGGGTCTTAGTGGAAGGAGTTTGCACCTGAATAAAATCACAGATCCTTGGCACCTTGATATGTATGCAAGGCCCTGGGGACCCTAGGAATGACCAAGAGGAGCCATTATCTAGGCATGGGGATCATTTTTCTCCCAAGGTTAACCACTGACCTTGGCCTTTTTCATAGCACTGTCTAGAAGATGTGGTCATAGTCATGACTGGATGATTCTCCTCTCTGGGCTCCACTCCTGTGAATGTGTCATGTCTCCCCTTTGTATGTAAACTTATTGATGGAAAGGTCTGCCTCACTTTTGTATTTTTATCTCCAGAAGTTAGAGCAGTGCTTGGTACATATTGAGTTCTCCTTCCTCTCTTCTTCCCTTTCATCCTCCCTCCCTTTCTCCTTGCCTTCCTTCCTTCCCTCTCTACCTCCTTTTCTTCCCTCCTCCCTTCCTCCTTTTCTCCCCTCCTCCCTGATTCTCTTCCTTTTTTTTCTTTCTTTCCTTCCTTCCTCCCTCCCTTCCTTCCTTCCTTCCTTCCTTCCTTCCTTCCTTCCTTCCTTCCTTCCTTCCTTCCTTCCTTCCTTCCTTC